>NC_053445.1:24045890-24290634 GCF_007990345.1 Gossypium hirsutum | reverse complement strand
AATATAGCATTCTATTTTGGGCGATATGCATACCACTATAATTCAAGTTGGATTGTATTGATAAACACTTTTGTTTCAAGTTCAAAATTGGCTAATACACACATATACACACTAGTAAAGCATCCTCTCCCTTTCCATCAATTTAACACATGCATTGCTCATTAACATGCAAAAGTTATATTCGGCCTTAGCACACAACTTGCTAGCCGATTCTTCTCCATTTAGCAACCAATGCACATATGTGCTCACTCAAAATGCTAAAAGGAGGTTCAAGAATCATCAAGCCACATCACATGCATCATTAACAAGCTTCATATTTAGCATGCAATGGCATTACACAAACTCCACCTAGCGAATCTTAACTCATCCTCAGCTCTCACACAACACAACATCAACAAGAATGATGCATCCATGGCGAGTGTCATTCCATCACATAGCAAGATTTAGACCATGGGCTAGGTAGAACTCAAGCTAACAACTAAAACATGCATGCATCTCATGGAACATCATCAAACATACCTTAGCCTAGCTACATGCATGGCCGAACCTCTTCAACCTTTCTTCTTCCTTCCTCCTTAAAATTTTTGGCCAAGGATGAACCAAAGGATGAGCATTTTTTTTCTTTGTTTTTTTCTTTCTAGTTTCGGCTAAATGAAGATGAGAAAGGATGAACAAAAATTTTCTCCTTTCTTTTCTTTAGCTCACGGCAATGGGGGGGAAACAACTACACACATTTTTTTTGTATTCATCATACTCCTTTTCATTATTTTATGCCATGCCCTTATTTTATTTTTTTCCTACATACCTCACTAGGCAACATGTTCCAACATGTTTCCACCCATAGCATGGCCAACCACTAGCTCAAATTTTGGGTAATTTGACATGCAAACCCATCATTTTCACAACATGCATTAATAGACCATTTTAAATTAGCCTATCATATTTTCACCATGTCTCATATCATCCCTATTTAATAATTTCTCATGCAATTGGCAAAATTGGAGAATGAAACTTCCACATACTCACGTACACACATAATAAGCATAGAATATGGAAATCAATTATTTTTATGACTCGGTTTTGTGGTCCCGAAACCACTTCCCGACTAGGGTCAATTTTGGGCTGTCACAACTCTCCCCCACTTAAGAAATTTTCGTCCTCGAAAATCTTACCGGTAAATAGGTTTGGGTATCGTTCTTTCATCGAGCTCTCGGTTTCCCAAGTAGGTCCTCGATCCCGTGTTTGAGCCATAATACCTTAACTAACGAACCCTTTTGTCGCAACTCTTCACTTCACGAGCTAGACACGCATCGGTTCTTTTCATAACTCATATCGGCTTGAATTTCAACCTCTGATGGGCTAATTATATGCGATGGATCAGATCGATAGCGTCGAAGCATCGAAACATGAAAGACGTCGTGAATCTTTCAAGATCAGGGGGCAAAATCAATCTATACGTAGCCGGACCAACTCGTTCGGAGATTTCGTACGGCCCAATGAATCTCGGGCTCAACTTGCCCTTACGGCCAAACCTGAGTACCTTTTCCAAGGCGAAACTTTAAGGAACACTTTATCTCCCACCTGATATTCAATGTCCTTTCGTTTCAAATCCGCATACGATTTTTGACGATCTGTGGCTGCTTTCAGACTTTCACGGATTACCTTTACTTTCTGTTCGGCATCCTTAATCAAATCAACTCCGAAAATTTACTTTCACCGAGCTCGGTCCAAAACAATGGTGTACGGCATTACGACCGTACAAAGCCTCGTAAGGTGCCATCTTAATACTTGATTGAAAACTATTATTGTAAGCGAATTCAATCAAAGGTAAATACCGTTCCATGAACCACTGAACTCGAGATGCAACATCTCAACATATCCTCAAGTATCTGAATTATCCGCTCAGATTGACCATCGGTTTGGGGATGAAAAGCAGTGCTAAAATGCAGCTTGGTACCCAAAGCTTCTTGCAATTTCCTCCAAAATCGCGAGGTGAATCTCGGATCTCTATCCGACACGATAGAAATAGGTACCCCGTGTAATCTCACAATCTGAGAAACGTACAATTCAACTAGTCTATCCAATGAAAAATCCATACACACGGGGATAAAGTGAGCCGACTTAGTCAGTCTATCGACAACAACCCAAATCGCATCCTTCTTACTTGTTGACAATGGCAGTCCGGACACAAAGTCCATTGTGACTCGATCTCATTTCCACTCGGGTATCATGATCGGCTGAAGTAATCCTGAAGGCACTTGATGTTCTGCTTTCACTTGTTGACATATTAAACATCTCGAAACAAGGTCGGAGATGTCTCGTTTCATACCATGCCACCAAAACCAACGTTTCAAATCGTTGTACATTTTCGTACTCCCCGGGTGACTTGACATTCGGCTACAATGGGCTTCGTTCAGAATCATCGAAATGAGTTCCGAACTCCTTGGAACATACAAACGACTTCTGAACCTCAAACAATCATCATCATCAATTTGAAACTCCGATTCCTTGTTCGGAGCACACTCAGCCCGTTTTGCAACCAATTCATCATCAACTTTCTGGGCTTCACGAATTTGATGAATCAATAATGGTTTGGCTTTTAATTCAGCAACTAACACATTGTCAGGTAGAATAGACAAATGCACATTCATTGCTCGTAAAGCAACCAATGACTTCCGGCTTAAGGTGTCCGCAACCACATTAGCCTTTCCCGAGTGGTAATCAATGACAAGCTCGTAATCTTTCAACAACTCAAGCCAACGTCTTTGTCGCAGATTTAAGTCTCTTTGAGTCATCAAATATTTGAGACTTTTGTGATCCGAAAATACATGGCACTTTTCACCAAATAAGTAATGTCGCCATATTTTTAAAGCAAATACGATGGCAGCTAGTTCAAGATCATGGGTCGGATAATTTTTCTCATGTGGCTTTAATTGTCTCGACGCATAGGCCACAACTCGACCTTCTTGCATCAATACGCAACCCAACCCAAGTAGGGATGCGTCACTATAAATGACAAACTCTTTGCTTGATTCGGGTTGCACTAAAATTAGAGCTTCAGTCAAATGAGTTTTCAGTTGATCGAAACTTTTCTGACATTTCTCCATCCATTCAAACTTAACATCCTTTTGAAGTAGCTTCGTCATTGGTGTGGCTATCATCGAGAAACCTTTGACAAATCGTCGGTAATAACCGACGAGCCCCAAAAAGCTCCGAACTTCGGTAATATTTCTTGGAGGCTTCCAGTTAAGTATGGCTGAAATTTTGCTCGGGTCAACTTGAATACCCGATGCGGATACCACATGACCCAAGAAGCTAACCTCTCTTAACCAGAACTCACACTTACTGAACTTAGCATATAACTGCTTATCCCGCAAAATTTGCAACACCAGTCTCAGGTGCTCAGCATGTTCGGTCTCATCTCTTGAATAGACCAAGATGTCATCAATGAACACAACTATGAACCGATCCAAATATGGTCTGAAGATCCGATTCATCAAATCCATAAATACCGCAGGGGCATTAGTGAGCCCAAACGGCATCACTAAGAACTCGTAGTGACCATATCTCGTTCTGAAGGCAGTTTTGGGTATGTCCGAATCTCGAATTCGCAACTGATAATAGCCCGATCTCAAATCTATTTTTGAGAACATTGAGGCTCCCTTCAGTTGGTCGAACAAATCATCGATACGCGGTAACGGATATTTGTTCTTTATCGTCACTTTATTCAGTTGACGATAGGCAATGCACAACCTCATGGTTCCGTCCTTCTTTTTCACGAACAATACTGGTGCACCCCAAGGTGAGAAACTTGGTCGAGCAAAGCCTCTATCCGTCAATTCTTGCAACTGAGCTTTCACTCTTTTAACTCGGTTGGTGCCATACGATACGGAGCTATCGAAATCAGCGTAGTCCCAAGTACAAGCTCAATACCAAACTCTACCTCCCGAACAGGTGGTAAACCCGGTAATTCTTCAGGAAAAACATCCGGGTATTCACAAACCACCGGCACAGATTCGGGTTTCTTGTCTAATTCTTTGTCATCCAGTACATACGCAAGGTATGCTTCGCACCCTTTTCTTACATATTTCTGGGCCAACATTGCTGATATTACAGCTGGCATCCCCTCCAAGTCCGTAGACTCAACTCGGATTACTTCGTTATTTGCGCACCTCAAATCAATAGTCTTGCTTTTGCAATTCACAACCGCATCATGCGCGGTCAACCAATCCAAACCAAGAATAACATCAAATTCATCAAACGGCAAAAGCATCAAGTCCGCCGGAAAACAGGAACCTCGAATTTCTAGGGGACATTTCTTACACACTTTGTCGACAAGCACGTAACGACCCAAGGGATTTGACACCCGAATTACGAACTCAGTAGACTCAATAGGTAAAGTCTTACTGGATGCTAAGGTTTCACATATGTAAGAATGAGTAGAACCGGGGTCAATCAAAGCAATTACATTAGTATCCAAGAGAGTAAAAGTACCGGTAATAACATCAGGCGAAGACGCATCCTCGCGGGCACGTATAGCATAAGCTCTAGCAGGCGCACGAGCCTCGGATCTGGTCGTAGCATCTCTAGATCCTCTCTGACCACCACCAGCATTGCCCGTATTTCCAGATGGTCTACCTCGAGCAGTGGTAGCACCCGGTTTCCCACTCTGATTTACATTCTGTTCAGACAACCTCGGGCAATCTTTAATGAAGTGGTCAACCGATCCGCACTTGTAACAGGAGCGGTCAGGGAATCTACAACTCCCTGAATGCCATTTACCGCAATATCGACATTTCGTTCTGTCTCGACGTTCATTCCAAACACTGGCAACCGAAGTGCCTCGTGTACCCACAGGGGGTCGATCACGATCTCGTCTAAAAAGGCCCGAAGTGCCTCTCGACCAGCCCACATCATCTCGAAATTTCTTCGATGCCTGTTGAAGAGACTTTCCCGAAGATCTTTTACGAAACTCTCCAGTTCCCTCATCAACTTTTTGTTTTTCTTTTCTAAGCTCTTCGGCTTTACAAGCTCGCTCGACAAGTACTACGAACTCTCGTATTTCAAGAACGCCAACGAACATTTTTATATCTTCATTCAGCCCATCCTCGAAGCGTTTACACATAATAGCCTCGGACGAAACACATTCCCGAGCGTATCTACTAAGTCTAACAAATTTTCGCTCGTAATCAGTAACTGACATAGAACCTTACTTAAGCTCAAGAAATTCCTTCCGTTTTTTATCAACAAATCTCTGACTGATATACTTTTTCCGAAACTCAGTTTGGAAAAACTCCCAAGTTACTTGCTCTCGGGGCACAACAGAAGTCAGAGTACTCCACCAATAGTAGGCAGAATCGCGTAGCAAGGAGATAGTACACTTTAGGCATTCATCGGGTGTACAAGATAGCTCATCGAGTACCCGGATAGTGTTGTCCAACCAAAATTCAGCTTGCTCGGCATCGTCGCTATCCGTAGCCTTAAATTTAGTAGCCCTATGTTTTCGGATTCTGTCAACTGGGGGCTTATTTGACCTTATTTGGTCAGTTACCGGAGGTATTGTAGGTGCGGGGGTGGTATTAGTCGGGAATGGAGGTTGTGGAACAGCCGTATTAGTTCGAATGTATTGGTTGAACCAATCATTCATCACGCTATAGAAAGCTTGTCTAGCTTCCTCATTCGGGTTACTAGCATTAGGTTGAGAGTCCACCGGCGCTGTCCCTTGTGCGGGAGCAAGCGCTACACTCTCAAGATCATCAGCTACCTCTCAGTCGGGATCAGGATCCATTACTATAAATAAACACATTTACAATTGTCAGAAATCACCACACTATCAAGTAATCACATAAAATGGCATGTATAGCTAGACCCAACGCATTACGGTAGTCCTAGAATCGACTAAACCGTAGCTCTGATACCAATAAAATGTAACACCCCGAACCCGAGACCGACACCGGAGTCGAACACGAGGTGTTAACAGACTTTAAGCCCCTTAAAAAAAATTTCCCAGACACTGCCAATCTGCGTACTAGTCGCTTTAAAAATCATATCTTGAGTTTCACAACTCGGAATCCAGTTCCGTAAATTTTCCCTGAAACTAGACTCATATGCCCATCTACATATTTTTTTCTAGAATTTTTTGTCGGGCCAATTAGTACAGTTTATTAGTCAAAGTCTCCCATGTTACAGGGATCGACTACCCTGACCTTTGCGCATTACGACTTGGATATCTCCCTGTACAGAGCTTCAATACTAATGCCGTTTGTTTCTATAGAAACTAGACTCAGAGAGGAATCTATCCATATATGGTATGACTCATAATTATCTCTGGTTAATTTATAATTAATTTCCAAAGTCGGAACAGGAAATCCAGAAACCGTTCTGGCCCTGTCTCACGAGAACCTGAATATCTCTTAACATACTGTCCGTATGATTGTTTCGTTACTTTCCTATGAAAGTAGATTCCTCAAGGTTTGTTTACATAATTTATTCACTATTTAATTCCCTTCCTACTATTTTTAGTGATTTTCCAAATCTACATCACTGCTGCTGTCAGCATCTGCCTTTAAGGTAGACTTTACCTATTTCATGGTTTCCATGATTCAACTAGCCCTTTTTGCATAAATAGCACAATTTATGAAAGTGATTAACCATCCCCATGGCCAATCCTTGTCAAGCATATCCACACCAAATGATTATAACAATATACTCAAACACATATAAGCCATTTTCGCATGGCTATCCAAAATTTATACAAGTCCAAAGGGTCCACGACCCACAACAAACGGGTAGTCCTATACATGCCATTTCGAAGTTCAACCAAAATTGTACCAAAAGGGGGCTTTGATAGTGTGGGCAACTTTGACCTCAAGATCCCGAGTCCGATAGCTGGAGAACCAAATCTATAAAACAGAGGAGCAATGAAACGGAGTAAGCAATTTATGCTTAGTAAGTTTTGAGCAAGGAATTCCAGCACAACAAAAGTATAGCATTCATATAGCTAAACGGATAATTTCATATGCACAAATTTACGATATCGTACTTGCTTCAAATTATCAACCCTTATGTACATACACAAAAGATCAACTCAGCCAAAGGCCGGTAGCTCGTTTATCAACTGAGCGAATACTTATTTGTAAGGGCTCAACTAAATTCAAGCACATACGAAACATACCTCAATGTTGGGATGTTTCGAGAGTATTAACTGGAATTTTACAACAAGTTCATTCATTCCCAAATCACGTACCTTCGGAATTTAACCGGATATAGCTCCTCGTTCAAATGCCTTCGGGACATAGCCCGGTTATAGTAATTCGCACAAATGCCTTCGGGACTTAACCCGGATTTAGTAACTCGCACAAATGCCTTCGGGCTTAGCCCGGAATTAGTATCTCGCACAAATGCCTTCGGGCTTAGCCCGGAATTAGTATCTCGCACAAATGCCTTCGGATCTTAGTCCGGATATTGTCACTTAGCACAAGCCTTCGGGACTTAGCCCGGACAGCATTCAAATAACCATGCACATTTAACAATAAATCATGGCCCATTCGTATTTCATTTTCGTTAGCAAAACTCAAACACAAGACATTTATCATTCTTGCAAATTCGGCTCAATAGCCACACAAAGAGCATGATTTTAATTTGCTCAAAACATGATCTAATCACATCATAATTTAAGCTCTTTTACTCAATAACTTACCTCGGGCGTTGTCGAACGATTCCGATAGCTATTCGACCACTTTTTCCTTCCCTTTATCGGATTTAGTTCCCCTTTGCTCTTGAGCTTAATTAAACAAATAAATTGATTTAATCATTTGAGCATCGAAAAGAGGAACACAAGGCACTTAGCCCATATTTATACATTAGACATTAAAGTCACATATGTACGGAATCATGAATCAAACTCAACATTTTAGCTAATTTTTCCCCCTTGGCCGAATATGCATGTCTATTTTGGGGCCGATTTCAACACTAAATACATTCTACAAGTATGGTCACTTGTATTGACTAAACACCCTTTTGTTTCAAGTTCAAAACTTGGCTAATACACACATATACACACTAGTAAAGCATCCTTTCCCTTTCCATCAATTTAACACATGCATTGCTCATTAACATGCAAAAGTTATATTCGGCCTTAGCACACAACTTGCTAGCCGATTCTTCTCCATTTAGCAACCAATGCACATATGTGCTCACTCAAAAATGCTAAAAAGGAGGTTCAAGAATCATCAAGCCACCATCACATGCATCATTAACAAGCTTCATATTTAGCATGCAATGGCATTAACACAAACTCCACCTAGGCCGAATCTTAACTCATCCTCATGCCTCGTCACCACAACATCAAACATCAACCAAGAATGATGCATCCATGGCCGAGTGTCATTTCCATCACATAGCAAGATTTAGACCATGGGCTAGGTAGAACTCAAGCTAACAACTAAAACATGCATGCATCTCATGGAACATCATCAAACATACCTTAGCCTAGCTACATGCATGGCCGAACCTCTTCAACCTTTCTTCTTCCTTCCTCCTTAAAATTTTTGGCCAAGGATGAACCAAAGGATGAGCATTTTTTTTCTTTGTTTTTTTCTTTCTAGTTTCGGCTAAATGAAGATGAGAAAGGATGAACAAAAATTTTCTCCTTTCTTTTCTTTAGCTCACGGCAATAGGGGGGGAAACAACTACACACATTTTTTTTTGTATTCATCATACTCCTTTTCATTATTTTATGCCCATGCCCCTTATTTTATTTTTTCCTACATACCTCACTAGGCCAACATGTTCCCAACATGTTTCCACCCATAGCATGGCCAACCACTAGCTCAAATTTTGGGTAATTTGACATGCAAACCCATCATTTTCACAACATGCATTAATAGACCATTTTAAATTAGCCTATCATATTTTCACCATGTCTCATATCAATCCCTATTTAATAATTTCTCATGCAATTGGCAAAATTGGAGAATGAAACTTCCACATACTCACGTACACACATAATAAGCATAGAATATGGAAATCAATTATTTTTGACTCGGTTTTGTGGTCCCAAAACCACTTCCCGACTAGGGTCAATTTTGGGCTGTCACATTCAAACCCTCGTTCCTGGATCATCCCTTGTAACTCAAGAAAATATTTTTCCATATTCACATTATGGAATCAAGATGAGTCCAAAACATTCAATGTTTCATGAACCACGGTTCTTTTGGTCTTTCTAGGAGTCATTCTAATAAAAAATTCTTACTGAGGGTGTAAATGAACAACAAATAATGGAATAGTGAAATAGAGTTGAGATTACTTAACCTCAAACTTGTATATGCTTCCTCTTTGATTTGATGAGACTTCCCTCAATGTGGCCTCTAGAATTAGGGATAAAGGATTGAAAACCTAGATTTTGGATGAAAAGGGGTTTTAGGATTTAAAGGTTTTAGAGGATTTTTGGGAGAGGTTGAGTGTTAGAATGAGGTTAAATTATATTAAGGGTATGTTTTTATGTTTAAAAAGAGTGTTTTTAGGGTTAAAATTTGGGTATAATAAGGGGTTATTTCGTCGAGTTGTGTGAACGGGTCAGGTCGACGCTATAAAAATTTACAGCAATGTCATGACACCGGGGTTCCATGTTGTGACACATCCTACAGTTTTGAAATTCTAATAAACTAACTTCTATGTCGCGACATCGAGTTGATTTTTGAACTTCTTCGTTGCTGCCTACGATATTGCAACACAGAATTGTATGTGTCATGATGTTGACCTTTTTTTTCCAAAATTTTCGATCTTCATAATTCTTCAAGCGCTTGTTAGACCTATCTTTAACCTACCTATCTTTCATAAGGATGTTAGGTCTTGTTGTAGAACCCGTCCGTCAGCCCGTCAGCTCATTCAATAGACACCGATCGACTCCCTGTAATTTATTTCTATATGTATTAGTCCACCACCCATCGTGCCATTCTATTCATTTACGGTTATTTCTTTCTCTGAATTTACCTTTCCGGCCTACTTTAACAACCAAAAACTCTTTTCGCAGGCTATAACTATTAACTATTTGCAAAGCCACATAACCATACAACCACTTTAGCCTTTGCTTAGCGTGTATGCTTCGTGAGGAAGTCGAAAAGTATGGTTCATACTTGTCACTTATTATGTCTCTGCTCATCTCATCACTCCAGAATAGCTTTTCAAGTGTACTTGAGGTGATGATAGGCACAAAGGGTGGCAAAGGGGTTAGCAAGGGATTTTGCACTAAGTCTCTTAGATTCCAACTTTGTAGACTTTTAAATTCATCTATTTGAGATTTTTTGAGTTCTTCCATTTGTCTATAGATAGCTTTCTTGCATGGCTCTTGCAATGACCAAACATTCCACGATGCTCGCAACTCAAGGCCTAAGCTCATTAGTTGTCCAGCTTGATCAAGTCTTGCTATATTACCATAGGACCTTTCTATGTATATGTTTTCAATTCTGTTTAGCATTCAGAAACTTCTTAGGCAGTCAAAACTTTGAGGTGCTTACTTTAGGACTAAGGTTAAGCAAATGATAGTCAATTCAGGTTCATTAGCTGGGACCACATAAATATCTTTATTTGGCTCTGAGAATTCTTAAATTGACAAACACTCTTCCACTAGATCAACCATTACCATCATTTCTATTGATTGGTCTATGTTATGCTGCTCTTATTTCAGCCTTATAGGCTGAAACCAAATTTTTGGGACAATGAGTTCTATGTTGGTCTGATTTTGCAGCTTGCTGACCATTTCCCCTACTAGTTCTATGTCTTCTCTTTTGGTAATTGCATTTAATTTGTCTAAATGTTCTTCTATCTACTGAGATAGATAATAGTCTGAGATTTCTTCTTTTTCACCAGTGTCAACAGTGACATTCTCTTCTTTTCTCAATTCCTAAATTAGCACCTCTTAGTACCTTTCTGAGAGTATACTACTGTGGTTGTGGACGTATTATCTTAGAAAGGGACAAATTTTTCCATCAAATTTGAATTAATTCGAGCATCAATAACCGTTGGTTTTCCTGTATCTCTTAATCCTCATAGACTTCTTCCTCGTAAATATCATTGTCATAATCGAAGTCTTTATCGGACCACATATAGTCAAATTTATCCATGGGTTAGGGTTCCTAAAAACACAGAACAAATTTCAGAAATGTTAATTAACAAAAAAAATTGGAAGTCATAGTTATAACCTACAAATTTCCTAATTATTCTCTTAAAAGTGAAAAAATTAAAATTAATCTAGAAACATTGCCTCCCTAGCAATGGCGCCAACAATTTGGCTGCCTCCGAAAGTACTAACGTCTAGAGTGTGAATACTGCAATAAAATATAGAATGACAAGGTGGTATCTGCAAGTATACGGGTTGAGTTGTAATATAGTAATATAGTTTTAGAATGAAGTAGGTGACTACTCCATGGATTGTACCCAAGAGAGGTGATTGCTACATTAATTCTAACCTAAACACTAAAAGATCTAATTAGTACTTTAAATAAATTATAGTACAAGAACATAAAAGAAAGGTTTTTAAAGTTTTTAGAATAATAAAATAAAATAACATAAATTAAATAAAATTTAAGAGATAGAATAATAGAGTAAATCAAATCTCGATTATGCGTGATTAGCTCGCTTCGATGATCCCCATCAGTTGTTGCTTCGAGTTCCTCGTTAATCAGCTAGTGACTAACCTAGCAGGATTTTTCGATCTTCCACTAATATAACGAGTCAGCAAGAACTATTTATCTTCCGACCTCACAGTCTAGACTAGCTTCGGGGTGAAGGTGTTCACAAATGGGTAATACCAATTTTGGGTTAATTCCCACCTTAATGACTTCCCGAGGTTGTCAGGCTTAGGGTTTGTTTCACGATCTTCCTTTAACAAACTGCTGATCCATTAAGTAACCTTATAAAACAATTAATAGATCATACCTCCACTCGCTAATCCCCCATAGAGGGATTACTTCTTCATGGCTTTCATAGACAATATGAAATCGATAGAAAGAGAAAGCATCCTAATTAAATCGATAATATAAAGTAAATGAAAGAGCTTGATTGTATTGAATTTAAGTATGAATCCACAGAGTTTGAATGCTCCCACAATCCAGATATCTTGAAATCAATAAAAACAAATAAAAGAAATATAAAACCTAAGAATGAATTAAAACTAAAATGAATTTTATAGAAAGATTATAAGCTAAAGGAATGATGTATATGACATGTTCCAAAGGAGCCTATTTATAGCTTTTAGGTGGTCTTCGTCCTTAAACCTACGTTAGCTAACGTCCTTGAGCTTTAGGTTTGATTGTGCAAACCAAAATGCCCCTGCTTCGTATTTAATTTTCGTCACAGAGTCATTATCGCAACACACCAGGACCTGTGTCGTGATAAAGGTGGCAGTATACTCCTCATTGAGATGTCTTCAGGGGTATGTCACGACACCCTCATTCAGTGTCGCAACATCAAAGGAAAACTTGAGTTTTCTCTTTTTTGTTCTCTATGTTGTGACATCGAGTCATCCGTGCTATGACATAGTGACCAGTATTCATTTAATATGCCTTTCAATAGTCTCTTGCACACTCACAAAATGCATTAGCTCACCCTTGGGCCTCATTCGGCCCTAAGGTCAATAAAAGACTTAATTTGCACATTTTATAGAATGTAAATAAAATTAAGAACACATAACGAAAATGCTTGCATTTAAGCTCCTTAAATGTGAAAACTAGTTTAATCTACTACACTGAATTGTAGCTGATCAATAATACCCGCCATAGAAGTGAACAAGGTTTTAGGTATTCTGTTATCTAAGAGAAATATATATCAAACGAAGTATAAGTCCAGTAAAAGTTGCCGCCAATAGTATGGTTTGCCCAGTTACCTGGGCACTGTGTTGAATGGGTTCTGTAAGGGAATTTGGTTATAAGCCAACTAGATTGACTGGTCAAATATAAATTATACAATATTCTTATTTATGTTTATCTCGGAATCTGTAGGCCGCTAGAAGAACAAATTCTGGAATCAAGTGAAAATTTTTAAGATCCACTAAAAGGAAATTGGATATATATATCTGTGAGAAAGGTTCGTAAGGAAGTTTCTTCTTCCTTCAATGCTACTCTCTAATTCTTTTTCTTAAATTTAAATGTCATCTCTTCCTCATTAAGTTGGAAGCTATGGATCTTAATTTAATCAGTGTTTGTTTCACCTCCTAGTAAGTAATATAGCTCTGCATGTTGACTTTTTGAAAAAGTAAGGCTGTTAAGAGTTATATGAACAATAAGTCATGAATACAAGGCCTCGCATGAGGGTTATCTATGATTGAGATGCTCGCAATTTGTATGTAAATGGGTTTTAAATTGTGAATCTATGTTCTTTAAGCAGTTCTTGTTGTTAGGCCGAGATAGATGTCCAAGTCTAGAGCTTTGAGCTACAATCTAACAGAGTATCAGGTGAGTCTCTAATTTGGTTCTTGCAAGTAAATTGTTCAAGTAGAGTTATATAACTGATAATTATATTTTCTATAAATGGTAAGTGTATGAAGTATATTAAAGATGCTATATGTACGATGATGTTAAGTTTGAAGTATTGACTGAATGGAGAATTGAGTGGTAAGTATTCAAGTAAAGTTTGATATGGGAGAGTATGAATCATTCTATTGTATGAAAAAATCTAGGTAAGTGAATTCTAGAAAGAACATTCCTTCTATGAAAGTACGTGCAAGACCATTTGGTTGAGACCCATGGCAATGTATGATATGAAAACACTCATGATGATGCCTCTAGTAAGATGAAGGTTGGATTGGCAGATCATGACATGGGAATGTGTAAGTCCATGTGGATGAGACCCGTGGCAAGATATGATAGTATGAATGTTCATGGTGATGCCTTCGGTGATATGTAAACCGAACTGGTAGATCATGACATGAAAATATTTATAAGTCCATGAGGAAGAAACCCATGACACCTTCTATGAAAGTTTGTCGGGATAGTAAACACATGATTCTATATGTTACCTGTATGTTGTGATCTGCTATGCCTTTGTGGCATATTCTGTATAGACTTTGTGGCAAATTCTGTACTTTCTCAATGATATATTTTGACGATGTTTGTGTGATAGAATATGGTTATTTGCCTTCGTGGTAAGTTCCAGGTAAGGGCTAAGAGTTCTTTGACAGATAATTCTATGATAAGGATATGATACGCCTGAAGTTAATTTGGTTTGTTAGTTTTGTGATGTAATCAAATGATTCTGAATGAGAGTCCTTAAAAGGCAATAAGTACCTGCATTATTCAAAAAGGGTATCAACCATAGTAATTTGCCATATTACAATATAGGCGCATTCATATTTATGAAAGATATAAGAGTTCATCAATCTATGTTCACCTACATTATGTAGGGATTGGATGTGTAAGCCAGGAGGGACAAGCTAGGAACGCGCCAAGGAAGCAGCGATCCAGATTTTATGCATCAGTGAACTATTTGGATAAATGGCGTATAGTAGGATTACACCTTAAAGAGTTTGTATTTAACAAAATTTTATGTTGTAATCAATTATAACAAGTTTGATTTATTATTTTGTTTTTAAATGCTTTTTCTCTATTTCTTTAATAATGAGACCTTAGATAAATTAATAAGAAATATGTTTTAAGTCATGAGTATACGTTGTCTGCTTTGGAAATTTTGCTATGTATTATGTGAAGTAACACCTAAGATCCAAACCTGGTGAATCGAGTTAGGTTGAGGGCGTTACAAGTTGATGTCAAATCCTTTGATTTAGTCAATCCTCTGATAGCTAAGTGAAATTCAGTCATGTATACATAGTACGCCGAACTTGGCTTAGTCTTTCAAGTATGTTAAAACTTTTGTTTGTATAAAGGATACTTTGTTATATTAATATTGATAATATAGTGATAAGAAAGATAATGAAGGAACAAAATAATAGGTTCACTAATAAAACCAGAAAGATGTTATAGAAAGGATGGAAAGAGAGAATAAAAGGAAAAACAAAAAGAAAATTTTTAATTTCCTCCTTCAGTGGGCTAGTCGATGGGCTCATTAGGGACCTCTTCTGTTTGGGGATGATCTTTAGGGTTTTGCTCCACATCTGTTGAGTCTTCGTCAATATCTTCAGCTTTAGGCAAGGTGAGAATGAAAAAGTCAGCTGAATGTTTCCACTCTCTTCGAAAAGTTTCCCAGTCTTCTCCCTCAAGTGGTACACATTAACGTTTAGCGACTCAGTAGAGATATCCCTTGTTGGATCTTGTGCCCTAAGTATAGTATTTTCATCAATATATACTTGTAATTTTTTCGAATAGATTGATTAATAAAATTCATGAATTAAACTAATATCATTTATATCATTGTCCTCACATGGTTTTTGCATGCAAAGCAAAATTGAAGTAAATGTTGCTCATTGGTTGTCCAAATGTTTAAATAATACTAAGCAGTATTACGTGGTCAAGTCGTAGTACAGAAAGATTTCTTGTATTAGTAGACGAACCTAAACATGTCACTAGTCTAATAGTATCATATTGGGAGAATGGATATTGTCCCAAAGAGACTAAGGATATATCTATGAGGGTAACACACTTATGAAAAGGTCATTGGATGAGCATTGAGTAGTTGCTTTCGTTATGGTATGTCGTTGGGGAGAGCCAGTCATGATACTATAGTGGAATGACTTCGTGACAAAATGAGTTTATAATTAATAGGAGAAAATTTAGAACTTAATTGTAGATCATTGGACCCTCAACTACATAAGTGTAATCGGTCCCTCAGGTAGCTCGTTGAAACAAGAAATGAATTGTGTGTTTGAATAGAACTGAACAAAATGGAAAACATTCAAGAATGATTACGGTTTTCTCTGAAAATGAGAAATGGAATCATTTTGAAATAAATGTAGGTTTCCAAAAATGGAAATGGAAATGGAAATGGAAACTTGCAATCCTATATAGGATTACTTAAAAAATGATGGAAGAATGAGTTTATGTTTTTGGACAGTAACACCCCAAACCCGGCCTAGGAGTTAGGCCCAAATCTGGTGTGTCACATTGAAGTTTTTTTTGAAAACCATGTTTTCATTAAAAACCCTTCTTGAAATTTAAAAACTTCTTGCCACAAGCTATCGTGATTTAAAAAGTTATTCCTTTTAAAAAAAAGTTATTACCTTCAAAACCTTGTTGTTGCGGAAGCTTAATTTAAAGCAAATGATTTGCGAAAACGTGATATCTAAAAATTAAGTTGTGAAAGCGTAGTGTTTCAAAAATAGTAATTATTTTGGAAAACCGTGATCTTTCAACAGATAGAAAATGTAATAAACTGAAAATCCCAATTTTAAAACCAGAAATTAACATAGGCTTTATTACAACCCAAATCAAAATATAAGTACTTATAAGTAGGTAACTTAAAAGAAAATCAAAAACAATAGCAGTTGTGTGGCCATCTTCGAGTCCCTCGCAACACCGATCCTCCTAATGTTGAGGATTACCTGCACAGTTAATAAAGGGGGTGAGTTTATGAAAACTCAGTGTGTAATCCCCTTACTAAAAAAATAGTCATTATACAGAAACAGAAAAAGAAATAGAAACAGTTAGGGCCAATGCCCTTTTATCAGTAACGGTACTGACCAATTTAGAGCATACGTGGGCCAAAACCCACTACAATATCATTTGGGTCACAGCCCATTACAGAATCAATTAGGCCTAGCCCATTCTCAATATCATTAATAGTTGGGCCTAGCCCAGATCAGTAACAGAACAGAACAATGTAGGCTTTAGCCCAATACAGAACAAGGTGTGCCTTAGCCCAATACCATATCAGTACAGTGCAGTCTTAGCCTTATATAAAATCAGTGTGGACCTAAGCCCAAAACAGTATCAATGTGATACAAGTATGCAACCCACCCCAATTCAGCCCAACACACCACCCGTACCAACCCTACACACCATGTGGGGACAAAGTCGACCTACCCAGCCCTACACACCAATATTGCAGCAAAGCTGCCAGAATAGTATATGTGGCAAAGCCACCAGTAACAGCACTTCCTCCATAACAGAATCCCAAACCCATGCAATATGTCGTGAATGTCATGTTCAACCATCACACGTATATGCAATATGGCCATCCAAAGTAACAGTCATTTACACACATATTAAAAACATACCAGTCATTCGACCACAGTCAAACTAGTCAAATTCGAAGACCAAGCCAGTCGTCTACCCACAAGGGCAAAATGGTCATTTTACCCTATAAAGGTATTTCGGTAATTTTCCAAACTGAAGTATTTTGGTAATTTTGCAAATCAGGGGTACTTTGGTAATTTTACATATCGAGGGTATTTTGGTAATTTTACAAGTCGAGGGTATTTCAATAATTTTATAAACCAAAGTATTCCAAACAGATATAATGATGCTAATGGGGCCACACGATCCCTCCACCAATCCTCCAAAATCGTCCCAAATTAGCAAATTAGTCACATTTCGAATGCAAAGGGTTTCGAACTCAGGCTCCCCTATAGCTAAATCCACGCTGCTAGCCACCTTACCAACTAGCTCCTTGTGTAACAAAACAAGCACAACTAAATATAAGCCTATGGGACAAAGTCTAAGTTCATTTAAAAGAAAATCAAAATAAATTACAAGCGCCAAGACTTGAACCCATACTCCCTTGTAACCTTAATGACGCCTTTCCATTAGACCTCTCACTTCCTTATGTCATATTTTAACCAAAAAAAATTATAAGGCCTTCCAGCTAAAGCCAACTCCCCTTTAAGGAAAAACTAAAATTTTTGCTAGAGCTCTGGTTTGAAACTAGGACTTCTCCAACACTCCCAACTCTTCCCAAATCACTTAGCCAGTAGACTAAACATGCAATTTGTGAAATTTCCTCGCACAACTAAAATCCAATTGCTCTGATACTCAAAGCCCATTTCTCTTAGGCCCAAAATTCAGGGCATTACATGGATAGTTTTGAAGCCTGAAAATGAAAATAAACCATTCGATCATAGTGAACATGTTGATTTGTGATATATTGAATGAATTTTCTTGAAATTTTATCGGGGGTAAAATGGTTAAAATTTTACTGGGGATAAATTTGGGATGAGAAAATTATTTAATATGTAAATATTAAATTTATTTTGGGAAATAGAAAAACTAAATCTAGTTGGATCATATTAAGGAGTATTGGGAAAAAAACCCCCAAGAAGTACTAGTAATTGGACTCGATGTGAGAGAGACCCAAAACCACTCATATAACATGAAGGGGGTAGCAACCCTAATAGAAATACAAGGGTGAGTTGTTCACCCCTCTCATACTCTAAGTAGAATGTTATTTTTCTATTTAAAATAAACCTCTACAACTCTACAAGGGTTCTACCTTCTCCTTTTATAAATAGATGGCACCGGTAGAGCTATTAAAATAACTTTGAGAGATTGTTATTCTGCTAAATAGAGTGAATTTATTCTCAACTTATAAACATATTTTTTAGAATAACAATTTTACCTATTTCTATTAAAAAAGAGAGAATTTTCATTTTCACCCTAAAAGGAAACTCAAAAGAAATTCTTGAAGAAAAACTCAAAGAGAATTATTACTAACTTAAAAACAAAAATCAATTGTATTTGTATAAGTGTGGACGGTCATGATACTTATAGGCCCCCAAAATAAGTTTTCTTAACCCTAATGGAATAACTAACATGACAACTCATCAAATAAAAAAAACTAAATAATTCTAAGTGTGGACTTTTAATGAGAATTCGACCAAAGGAATTAAATGGGCTCTTTGGGCTAAATTCTTTACATAATCACCACCTATTAAAAAAATTGGACCTAAAGTTTAAATATTTTTCAATTTGGGCCACTTTGATCATTTGGCCTGATATTCAATTAAAGCACTTTCCAAACTTCAGGATGGACTTGTAGACATCTTAATGGGCCATTTTTTCTAAAACTTGGTCTTATGATCCATTTGCTCTTGAAATTGGCTCATTCAAGCTCGTACATGAAATCCAATGTGCCTTGGCTGCAGGATTCAATTTTTTGGACAAAGATTTCCAAGATTTGAAATCTTGATTTTCTTGATTCTTGAAACTGACCGAAACAACAAAATTGGACCAAGATTCGATTTCTTAATTTTCTTAAAAATAAGAAAGTGGATCTTGATTTTGTTTTTCGGTTGTGTGCACATCTAGGGCCTTGGCAACAAAGTCTTGGATGGCCATGTTCAATCTTGCTCAGATTTGCTTGGCCTTCGACCTCGCTATTGGACCTTGAGGAAATTTGAGTCCTTCATGTTCATGAGCCTAATTTTGGGCCTTGCGACTCGTATCATTCCCCTCTTCCTCCAAAAGATTCGTCCTCAAATCTGAAACATCAAAAGGAGATAAGTTAGCAATATTAAAAGTAGAACTTACATTGTACTCACCAGGTAGATCTATTTGATAGGCATTGCCATTGATCCACTTGAGTACTTCGAAAGGCCCAACGCCCCTAGGGTCCAATTTAGTTCTCCTTTTACTTGGAAATCGCTTTTTGCACATATGGACCCAAACCCAATCGCTGGGTTCAAGGATAACTTATTTGTGCCCCTTATTAGCTTCATTGGCATTTGTGTCAGTTGTTTTGGCAATCTGTTGTTTTGCTTTTTTATGCATTTATTTCACCAACTCAGCTTTCTTCTTGCCATCTAAGCTAGAAATATTTTCTATAGGAAATGGCACAAGATCAAGTACAACTGGTGGGTTAAAATCATAAACAAGTTTAAATGGTGAATAGCAGTTGTAAAGTGAATAGATCAATTGTTTGCAAATTCAAAAAATGGAAAACATTCTTCCTAATTCTTAAAGTTCTTACCCACAATAGCTTATAGTAAAGCGTCTAAAACACAATTTACTTCCTCAGTTTGGCAATTGGCTTGGGGATGACATGTAATGGAATATAATAATTTAGTACCAAGCTTGCCCCATAATACCTTCCAAAAGTGGCTTAGGAACTTTACGTCTCTTTAGAGACACTTTTCCAAGGTATCCCATGTAGTCGCACGACCTCTTTAAAGAATAAGTCCGCCACATGTGTAGCATCATCTGTTTTGTGACAAGGAATAAAGTGTACCATTTTTCAAAACCTGTCAACAACAACAAATATACTATTTTGACCCTTTTTAGTTCATGAAAAACCAAAAATGAAATCCATGGATAAATCTACCCATGGTGAAGAAGGAATTCAGAAAGGAGTATAGAGTCCATGAGGCATTACCTTAGATTTTGCTTGCTTACAAGCAATGCACTTAGAACATATATTTTCAACATTCTTCTTCATGTGTGCCCAATAAAAGTGTTCTTGTAGAATATTTAGTGTTTTGGCGACACAAAAGTGACCCATTACGCCTCCACTATGTTCCTCATGAATTAGTAACTCTCTCATAGAGCAATGTGGTGCACATAACCTGTTAAGGCGAAAAGAAACCCATCTGCAAGATAAAATTTTTCAAAGGCACTATTCCCACAATTAGCAAAGATATGTGCAAAATCAGCATCATTTGTGTACAAATCTTTTATATGCTCAAATCCTAACACTTTAGTATTTAATGTAATTATCAAAGAATATCTACAAGATAAGGCGCCAGCAATTACATTTTCTTTACCTATTTTGTACTTAATTACATATGGGAATGTTTTTATAAATTCTACCCATCGGGAATGTCTTTTGCTAAACTTACCTTGTCCCTTTAGCCATTTAAGGGACTCATGATACGTATGTATAATGAACTCTTTGGGTAACAAGTAATGTTACCACACTTGGAGAGCTCACACCAGTGCCAATAATTCTTTATCGTAAGTTAAATAGTTCAATTATGCCCTATTTAGTTTTTCACTGAAATATGCTATTGGACTTTTATCTTGCATCAATATGGCACCAATTCCAATACCTAAAGAATCACATTCAAGTTCAAAAGTATTACAAAAATCAAGTAATTTAAGAACTAGAGTAGAACATAACTTATCCTTTAAGGCTTGAAAAGCATTTTCTTGAGCTTCACCCCACTTAAAACCCATTGCTTTTTTTATAACCTCAATTAATGGGGCAGCAATAGTGGAGAAATCCTTTACAAAACGTCTATAAAAACTTGTTAAACCATGGAAACATCTCACCTCGATAATCGATTAGGGAGTGGGTCACTCCCTTATTGCCTTTACTTTATCCTTATCGACATAAATACCTTGAGCACTTATTATAAACTCTAAAAAGCTTAGTTTATCAAACCAAAAAGTGCATTTATCAAGGTTGGCCAATAATTTTTCAGTTCTCAGAATGTCCAAAATAGATTTAACATGGAAAACATGAGCATCTAAAGAAGTTGAGTAAATTAAAATTTCATCAAAAAATACTACCACAAATTTTCCCAAATAAGACCTTAAAACATTATTCATTAATCTCATGAAAGTACTAGGTGCATTTGTAACACCCCTAACCCGTATCCATCATCGAATTAGGATTACGGAGCATTACTGTACAAACGGAACATTAATACAAACATTTCAAACATCATCTGAACCATATTATAATGCATTCACTCCCATACATATCGTCCCTAGATAAAGCCTTCGACGCCCTAGAAATACCTTAGAAACAATTCGAGACTAAATTGAAAACATTTGGAAAGTTTAGGCATAATTCACAAATTTTACAAACAGGGGTCACACGGCTGAGACACACGCCTATGCCTCAGGCCGTGTAAGAATCAAAATAGGGACACATGGCCGTGTCTTCGCCCTTATCCTCACCTGTGTAACTCATTAAATAGGTTCACACGACCATGTCACACACCTGTGTGCCAGGCTGTGTAACTCTCAAAATATCCCCACACGCCCATGTACCAGGCCATGTGTTAAGCCTTGTAACTGCCAGACTTGCATGCAAAAAAACCTACAAGGGACACACGGTCGTGTCGCCAGGCCGTGTGTTACACACGGTTGAGTCACACGTCCGTGTCTTAGGTCGTGTGTCATACACGACTGAGTCACACGGTTGTGTCTCGGGCCGTGTGGACAAGAATTTGCCAAAAATTAGACCAATTCCAACACCAAATCATGCATATACCTAAAAGCCTTTTGTACACATAATCAAAGCATCAAAACATGACCAAAACTTACATGTAATGACCAATTCAATAAAACAAAATCAATCAACCAATATGCCATACAAGGCACCTCAAATGCAAACATCAAAACTTACCTAAACATGCATATTTGGTCACATTTCCATAATTCACACATAATTCAACTTATAACAAACCATACAACAATTACGACCATTAACACTTCAACATAAACTTACCGTTTGAGGCATACCATTCATGCATCACAAGTACCAACATGACATAATCCAACCAACATCAAATGGTACCAAAGCAACTTATACATGCAAAAATCATAAATAAACATTCAACTAGGTACCAACACAAGTCCACCAATACATGCCATTATAACCTTGGTGATGCGAGTAGATTGGTCCAATTCAAAGACCATAGTAGAGATGGGCCTTTCCAAGTACTCAAATGGATTAATAACAATGCCTATCAAATAGATCTGCCCGGTCAATACAATGTAAGTTCTACTTCTAATATTGTTGATTTATCTCCCTTTTCTATTTCAGATTCGAGAACAAATCTTTTTGAGGAAGAGGGGAATTATGCGAGTCTTAAGGCTTAAAATCAGGCTCATAAACATGATGGGCTCAAATTTTCTCAAGGCCCAAGCAAATCCGAGTAAAATTGAATGGGACCATCCAAGACCTCGTTACCAAGGCCCTAGATGTGCACACAGCCACAAAATAAAATCAAGATTCACTTTCTTGTTTATAAGAAAATCAAGAAATCGAATCTTGGTCTAATTTTGTTGTTTCAAAAAATTTCAAGAATTAAGAAAATCAATATTTCAAATCTTGGAAATCTTGGTCCAAGAAACCGAAACTTGCAGCTAAGGCGCATTGGATTTCATGTACGAGCTTCAATGAGCCAATTTCGAGAACAAATAGATCACAAGACCAAGTTCTTGAAAAAATGACCCATTAAGATGTCGACAAGCCCATCTTGAAGTTTCGAAAGTAATTTAATTAAATATCAAGCCAAATTATCAAAGTGGCCCAAATTGTAAAATATTTAAACTATAGGTCCAAATTTATTTTAATAGGTGGATCTTCATGTAAGAATTCAGCCCTAGGAGCCCATTTAATTCATTTGGCTAAATTCCCATTAAAAGTCCACACTTAGAATTATTTTTTTGTATTTGATAAGTTGTCATGTTAGTTATTACATTAGGGTTAGGAAAACTTATTTTGGGGGCCTATAAGTAGCATGGACGTTCCCTTATACACACACAATTGATTTAATTTTTTTCAGTTAATAATAATTCTTTTTGAGTTTTTCTTCAAGAATTGCTCTTGAGTTTCTGTTAGAAGTTCTTTTAACAATCTTTTAGGTTGTGGGAATCATCTTCAAGCTTTTTCTTTCCAAGATCTCTTTCTTGGAAGAGGAATTAGAGCCATTGAAAGGATTTGTGTATTCTTAATATTTCCAAGGCTTCTTAGAACGTCATCTCCTCTTTTCTATTCTTAATTTATCTTTTCTTGCTTATTTAAGTTAGTTCTTGCTGTTTTGGCTTGCTGATTTTATTGACTTTTGTTCTAGGTTAAGTTGCTTCAAGAAAAATGTTCTCTTATCTTGTTCCATCAAGAAACACATCAAAAATTAGGAGTTTTAATCTTTTCTTGTTGTTTCAAACATTCTTGCACAAAACAATTTCCTTTTATCTTTAAAATCACTTCTAACAAATTTGTTTGTGTTTTCTTTTTTTAGATCTATTTCGGGCATTTTCTTGAGGTCCAAGTATAGTTTCTTTTCACCCAAGAAACCCTAACTCGCTCTCTTTTGGACTCTTCACTAGCCGGTTCATCTTTCTTTTGTTTCAATTTCATTTGATTCTCCTTTGTGACAACTAATATGTTTTCGTTGTTTCTCATTTTAGTTAACATTCGTCTAGAGATCTAGGATAAATCCGCGACTTTGACAAACTTTACGATCCGCTTCTACGTTCAACCATATCATTCCTTATCACTTGGCTAAAACATCAAAAACTACCGAAATTTATGTTGGATAGTGTGATAGATCTCCGACGAGCTTTCCAACCGATTAAGCTTCCGATAATCTATAAAACATAGGAAAGAAAACTACGTAAGCAAGTAATGCTTAGTAAGTTCGTAAACATGAAACATAACTTACCATTCGTTATAAAACATTAAGAATAAGCATAACGTAATCCAATTACAAGCATGGCACAAGCCTAAGCACCATCATCAAATACACAAGCTAGTGCATTCATACATAATTCACTAGAATTAAACATATGATAATTCATTTCCATGTAAACATATAAAATTTGAATCATTTAAACTTTCCATGATCATATGCATATTACCATATGAAAACATAACTTTTAATCCTTTTCATTTCTCATTGAACCATATAGAATATCATCGGATACTCGACAAAGCTCACACGAAGTGTGCTTAAACATATAATCGTAACATTTCCTTTACATCTGTGTGCTTAAGGCGCATTGTGTGCTTAAACAAGTTTTGTACGAGCTGTGAAATGGGCTTGCTCACACAAGTTGTGGGTCAGAATGTAAACTACACGATGCTGCTCACATGAACTGGGGAGTATCCGCATCAAATGCAAGACCAGCACCCGAAACATGAAGTCCCAAATGACATGCCATTTGTATCCTATGAATTCCTAAGGTTCAACCGGGACTCGATAACCGTCATGACATTTCTTTGGATACACATGGATTATTAACATTATAAATACATAATAACACATAATTAAATAACATAAACATAGTAATTCGTACATACAAACTTACCTCGACAATTAACGCGTAGGAACGAGATCAACTAATCCGAGGTTTTAGCTTTTCCTCGATCTAAATCTGAATGTGGTCTATCTTGATCTAAATAGACAAATTCAATCCATTTAATACTTCTATTGTTCAATTCAGTCCATATTTCATTTTTTTCAAAATTATTATTTTACCCTTAATATTTTAACTTTTCACATTTTAGTCCTCAAGCTCATAAATTAAAATTTAAACATTTTAATCCTCTTCTCATGCTATCCAAATTAGTTAGGGATCTAAATCAATCCATATAAACAATCATTTCATAAATTTACCATAAACTTCTATCATTTTCTCAAATAAGTCCCTAAATAAAATTTTCAACAAAAATCACTTTACAAAACTTGTTTATTTATCAACAAGGACTCATAATCAACCATTAAACATCAAGACCATTCAAATAATCCTCAACCTTTGACAATTTTACAAATTGACCGCCGGCCTAGCTGGATTAAGCTACAACGACTTTAAAAACATAGAAATCATTAAAAACGGGGTTAAAAGCACTTACATGCAAGAAAATTAAGCTTGGCTGAACAAGCTAAGAACAATGTAGTCTTCTTCTCCAAAAATTCAGTCAACTATGAGTAAAAATAAAAGATGACATCTTTTCTTTACTTTTGTTTTAAGTTTATTTATTAATTTACTATTTTAACCTTACATTTTGACTTAAAAATCACTTAACTTGTGTCCATAAAAGTCCACTAACTATTTGAGTGGTTTACTTACCATCTAAGTCCACTCACTTTTAAAATCCATAGCCATTTGGCCCTTTTAGCAAATGGAACTCTACTATTTCACTTGTTATGATTAAGCCCTTTTCACTTAATTACTCAAGCAAACATCAAAATTTCTAAACGAAATTTTAATACGACCTTACTGACATCCCATAGACATTAAAATAATAATAAAAGAATAATTTACTTATCAGATTTGTGGTCTCGAAACCACTATTCTGATTTCACTAAAAACGGGTTGTTACAACTGTCCCCCTAAAGGAATTTTCATCCCCGAAAATCTTACCAGAAAATAAGTTCAACTATTGCACTTTCATAGCTTCTTCCGGTTCCCAGGTAGCCTCTTCTATACCATGACATTGCCAGAGAAATTTTACTAAAGTTATGCTTTTATTTCTCAGTTCTTTAACTTCTCGAGCTAGAATTCTGATCGGTTTTTCACTGTACGTCATATCTGACTGTATCTCAACATCAATAGGTGAAATCACACGTGAAGGATCTGATCAATACCGCCGTAACATCAATACATGGAAAACATTATGAATCTTTTCTAATGCTAACAGCAAAGCCAATCTGTAAGCTATTGGCCCATCTTTCAATGATCTCATACAGCCCAATAAATTGTGGACTAAACTTTCCTATTCAGCCAAATCGAAGAACTTTCTTCTAAGGTGATACTTTCAGAAATACTTTGTCACCGACTTGAAATTCAATTTCTTTTCTTTTCAAATCCGTGTAAGATTTCTGTCGATCTGAAGCCGCTTTCAAGCAGTCTCAAATCACTCTAACCTTTTCTTCGATTTCCTGTATCAATTCAAACTGAATAACTTATTCTCACTAAGCTTAGTCCAATCTAACGGAGTTCGACACTTTCGACCATACAAAGCCTCGTACGGTGCCATTTTTAAGATCGCTTGATAATTGTTGTTGTATGCAAATTCAACCAACAGCAAAAATCTTTCCCAATTACCTTCGAACTCTAAAACACAACATCGAAACATGTCTTCGAGTATATGGATTACTCATTCAGATTGATTGTCGGTCTGTGGATGAAATGCTATGCTAAAATACAACCGAGTACCTAGAGCTTTATGTAACTTGCTCTAAAATCTAAACGTAAACCGTGGCTCTCTGTCAAAAATAATAGAAATTGGCACACAATGTATCTAACAATCCCAGCAACATACAACTCTACTAATCTCTCGAGTGAGAAATCCGTACGCATTGGAATTAAATGCGCAGACATCATCAAACGATCTATAATAACCCACACAGCATCTTTCTTTCTCGAAGATAGAGGCAATCTCGATACAAAATCCATCGTGACACGTTCCCATTTCCACTATAGAATCAGCACTGGTTGTAACAAACTAGAAGGTACCTGATGTTTGGCTTTAACTTGCTGACAAACCAAACATCTCAATACAAACTCTAAAATCCCTCATTTCATACTTAGCCACCAGTACATCTGTTTCAAATCGCCATACATTTTATTACTACTAAGATGAGTCGACAAGCTACTACTATGAGCTTCATGTAAAATCTTCTGAACGAGATCAGAATTTCTCGGTACATAAATTATGCTTTTGAAGTATAAATTGTCATCGGAACGACCATGAAAATCTGAATCAGGTGTCGTCTCAATCTGCTTCCGTTTAGCAATCAAAACATCATCCCATTTCTAAGCTTTGGAAATCTATTGCAAAAACGTTGGTTTAGCTTTAAATTTAGCTAAAACTGAATCATCATAAATCAATGTAAATTGCATGTTCAATGCTTGTAAAGCAAATAGATATTTTCTACTCAAAGCCTCAGCAACAACATTAGCCTTTCCTAGCTGATGTCAATTATCAAATCGTAATCTTTCAATAACTCGAGCCATCTACCCTATCTCAAACTCAAATCATTTTACGACATCAAATACTTCAAGCTTTTGTGATCCGTGAAGATGTGACATTTTTTTCCATATGAATGGTGCCGCCAAATTTTCAAAGAAAAAACAATAGTTGCAAGCTCTAAATCGTAAGTCAAATAATTCCTTTTGTACGGTTTCAACTATCAAGAAGAACACGCTATCACTTTGTCTTCTTGCATTAAAACACAGCCCAAACCATTCAACGAAGCTTCTCTGTAAATCACAAATTCTTTACCGGACTCTGGTTGAACTTAACACAGGTGTCTCAGTTAACAAAGCTTTCAACTTATTAAAACTTTGCTGACATTTCTCGAACCATTCAAATTTAACATCTTTTTGTAAAAATCTCATCAATAGAGTAACAATCATCAAAAATCCCTTAACGAATCTTCTATAATATCCAGCTAAACCAAGAAAACTTCTGACCTCAAATACATTTCTTAGAGGTTTCCAATCGACCACAGCTAAAATTTTGCTCGAATCAACTCTAAGGCCATTTGCCGATACCACATGTTCCAAAAATCCGAATTCTCAATGCTAGAACTCACATTTGCTGAACTTAGCAAATAGTTGTTTTTCACGTAAAGTTTGGAAAACAATTCTAAAATGCTGGGCATGCTCTGTCTCATCTTTTGAATAGATTAGAACATCATCAATGAACACAACAATAAATCTGTCTAAGTACAGTCTAAAACTTATATTCATCAAATCCATAAATATCGTCGGTGCATTAGTCAAACCAAATGGCATCACAAGAAATTCATAATGTCCTTACCTAGTTCTGAACAATTTTCAACATATTAGAGTCTTTAACCCGTAATTGGTAATAACCAGAACAAGGAACAGTTTTGGAGAATACTAACGCACCTTTTAATTGGTCAAACAGATCATCAATACGTGGCAATGGATACTTGTTCTTGATCATGATTTTATTGAGTTGTTGATAGTCGATAAATAATCGCTTGGATCCATCCTTTTTCTTAACAAATAACACGTGAGAACCCCAAGGAGAAAAATTGGGCCGAGCAAAACCCCTATCTGTCAACTCTTACAACTAATCTTTGAACTCTCTCAATTCTGTAGGTGTCATTCTATACAGAGCTATCGATATTGAAAATGCTCCTGGCATTAGCTCAATAGCAAACTCAACCTCTCTGGTCGACGGTAATTCTGCTAACTCTTCTGGAAACACATCTATAAACTCACATACGATTGGAACCGATTCTAACTTTAATTTTGAAACTCTAGAATCAAGTATATAAGCAAGATACGCTTCACAGCCTTTTCTAACATTTTTCTGAACTGACATAGCTTATATAATATTAGACGCGTTATCCTGCCTATCTGATTCAATTTGAAGCTTTTCACTATTCTGACACTTTAACACAATATGCTTTTGTCTACAGTTCACAACAGCTTCATGTAGAGTTAACCAGTCCATACCCAGAATCACATCAAACTCACCAAAGGGTAGTAACATTAAATCAACCTAAAAGTTACAACCCTGAATCATCAAAGGATAGTTTTTGCAGACTTTGTCCACTAACACATACTGACCTAAGGGATCCATTTCTTTATCCACAAACTTAGGAGATTCAAAAGGCAACTTCTTATCTGACACTAAAGCCATGCATACATATGAGTGCGTTGGCCCCGGGTCAATCAAAGCATTAACATTAGTATCAATGATAGAAAATGTACAAGTGATAACATAAGGCACTGAAGCTTCCTCTCGAGCACGGATTGTGTAAGCTCTTACTGGTGCTCATGCCTCAGATCTCACAGTAGAGTATTTCGCCCCACTACAACCCGCGTTTCTAGCGTTTAGGGGTGGTCTCCCTCTCATAAATGTATTACTATGTCGAGTAGTCTGAGTCTTTTCTTTATCTGCCCTTTTTGGGCAATCTCTAAGATAATGTTCATACAAACCACATTTAAAACATGACTGGCTTTCAACCTATATTTACTGAAGTGTCGTCTATTACATTGCTGACATTCGGGCTTGCTGTTTCTAACACTGTACACACTCGCTACAAACGTAGCCTAAGGTTTCGATCTCAAATATTATTTTCCTCGGTCTTTCTCAGAATAACCCACTGAAGCTGATGAATGACGATGATACTCTTTTGACTTCTTCGATGGTGATGAGCTTGATTTTCCCAAATTTCACTTTCTTGAATCACGCAACTCAAAATCAGCTTTTCTCCTTGCTTTGCTAAGTTCATCGGCTTTGTGTGCTCTATCAACCAAAACTACAAATTCTTTCAACTCAAGAATCCCGACTAGTAACTTAATGTCTTCGTTTAGTCCGTCTTTAAATCGAGTACACATAGTAGCCTCTTTAGGCACACACTCCGGGCATACTTACTGAGTTCTAAAAATTTCCTCTCGTATTCTGCTACTAACATACGGTCTTACTTCAATTCAAGAAATTCTTTATGTTTCTTGTCTAGAAACCTCTGACTCATATATTTCTTTCAGAATTCAATATGAAAGAACTCCCAGTTTACTCAATCTCTTGGTACAACAACAACTAAGGTGTTCTACCACTGATAAGCCAAATCTTTCAATAAAGAAACAGCACATTTCAAGCATTCCACAGGAGTACATGATAATTTATCGAAAACTCTCACCGCATTTTCTAACCAAAACTTAGCTCTTCTTGGGTCATCTTCAGCTATACCTCGAAACTCTTCAGCCCCATACTTCTGAATTTTATCAACTAGAGGCTTGCTCGCTCGTACTAGTTCCAAACCCTGAGGAACTACGGGAACTAGTTGGGGTATAGGTGGGGGTAGAGGTTGTTGAGCCATAGAGTTCGTTCACACGAACTCGGAGAACCATTCAGTCATCATCTGGAAGAAGGCTTCCTTAGCCTCTTCTTTTCGGCCCTCAGATACGGGCCTACTACCACTAGAAGTTTCCCCGTGTACAGAGGCTTGTGCAATACTTTTACTTCATTGGAATCAGCTCAGTTGGATGACATCTTATCTAAATGAAAATACAATCCAATTAAGGTCAGGAGTTATCACACTATCGCAGATTATGTAATGGCATGTATTTCTAGACTCATACATGCTAAATTCAATCTGACAACAGACTAAACCTGACTCTGATACCACTAAATGTAACAACCCTAAACCGTATTCGTCACCGGATTAGGATTACGGAGCATTATTGTACATTTGGAACATTAGTACAAACATTTCAAACAACATCAAAAAAATAATATAATATGTTCACTCACATACATATCGTCCATAAATCGAGCCTTCAAAGCCATAAAAATACCTTAGAAATGATTCGAGACTCAATCAAAAACATTTGGAAAATTTAGGAAAATTTCACAAATTTTAGAAACAGGGGTAACACTGCCATTTGGTCAGGCCATGTGCCTCACACTGCTGAGACACACACCCGTGTCTCAGGCCGTGTAAGAATCAAAAGAGGGACACACGGTCGTGTCTCAACCCGCACAACTCACTAAGTAGGGTCACAAGGCGATGTCACATGCTCGTGCCCCAGGCTTTGTAACTCTCGAAAAACCCCCACACACCCGTATGCCAAGCTATGTGTTAGGTCGTGTAACTGCCTGACTTGCATGCAATAAAACCTACAAAGGACATATGGCCATGTCCCAACCCGTGTAACTCACTAAATAGTGTCACACGCCCGTGTCACACGCCCATGTCACACGCCCGTGTGCTAGGCCATGTGTTAGGTCGTGTAACTTCTGACTTGCATGCAATAAAACCTACAAGGGATACACGACCGTGTCGCCAGGCCGTGTGTCACACACGGCTAAGTCATACGCCCGTGTCTTAGGCCGTGTGTCACACACAGTTAAGTCACACGCCCATGTCTCAGTCCGTGTGTCACACACGGCTGAGCCACATGCCCGTGTCTCAGGTTGTGTGGACATGAATTTGCCAAAAATCAGACCAATTCCATCACCAAATCATGCATATACCTAAAAGCCTTTTGTACACATAATCAAAGCATCAAAACATGACCAAAACGTACATGTAATAACTAATTCAATACACAAAAATCAATCAACCAATATGTCATACAAGGAAACTCAAATGCAAAGATCAAAACTTACCTAAACATGCATATTAGGTCACATTTCCATCATTCACACATAATTCAACTTATAACAAACCATACAACAATTATGACCATTAACACTTCAACATAAACTTACCGTTTGAGCCATACCATTCATGCATCACAAGTACCAACATGACATAATCCAACCAACATCAAATGGTACCAAAACAACTTATACATGCCAAAATCATGAACAAACATTCAACTAGATACCAGCACAAGTCCACCTATACATGTCATTATAACATTGGCCAAAACATCAAAAGCTACCGAAATTTATGTTGGATGGTGCGATAGATCTCTGACAATCTTTCCAACCGATCGACCTTCTGATAATCTATAAAACATAGGAAAGAAAACTATGTAAGCACGTAATGCTTAGTAAGTTCATAAACATGAAACATAACTTACCATTCATTATAAAACATTAAGAATAAGCATAATGTAATCCAACCATAAGCTTGGCACAAGCCTAAGCACTATCTTCAAATACACAAGTTAGTGCATTCGTACATAATTCACTAGAATTAAACATATGATGATTCATTTCCAGGTGAACATATATCATTTGAATCATTTAACCTTTCCATGATCATATGCATATTACCATATAAAAACTTACCTTTTTAATCCTTTTCATTTCCCATTGAACTATAGAATATCATCGGATACTTGAGAAAGCTCACATGAAGTGTGTGTAAACATATAATCATAACCTTTACTTTACATCATTTCTCACACAAGCAGCACAACGGGCCTGCTCGTACGAGTTGTGGGTCAGAATGTAAGCAACATGATGCTGCTCACACGAGCTGTGGAGTATCCGTAACAAATGCAGGACCTCAGCCATCGGTAGGACATTCAAGACCAACACCCGAAACATGAAATCCCTAACGACATGCCATTTGCATCCTACAAATTCTTAAGGTTTAACTGGGACTCGATAACCGTCATGACATTTCTTTGTATATACATGGATTATTAACATTATAAATACTTAATATAACATAATTAAATCACATAAACATAGTACTTCGTACATACAAACTTACCTCGGTGATTAACGCGTAGGAACCAGATCAATTAATTCGACGCTTTAGCTTTTCCTCAATCTAAATTCGAATGTGGTCTATCTTGATCTAAATAGAAAAATTCAGTCTATTTAATACTTTTATTACACAATTCAGTCCATATTTCATTTTTGCAAAATTATTATTTTACCCTAAATATTTTAACTTTTCACATTTTAGTCCTCAAGCTCATAACATAAAATTTAGACATTTTAATCCTCTTCTCATGCTAGCCGCATTATTTAAGGATCTAAATCAATCCATACAAACCATCATGTCATAAATTTACCATAAACTTTTATCATTTTCTCAAATAACTCCCTAAATATAATTTTCAACAAAAAACACTTTACAAAACTTGTTTATTTATCAACAAGGACTCATAATCAACCATTAAACATCAAGGACTCATAATCTGTAACCTTTGACAGTTTTACAAATTGACTCTCGGGCAATCTAGATTAAGCTACAACGACTTCAAAAACATAGAAATCATTGAAAATAGGGTTAAGAGCACTTACATGCAAGCAAATTAAGCATGGTCAAACAAGCTATCAACAACGAAGTCCTCTTCTCCAAAATTTCAGTCAACCATTAGTAAAAATAAAAGATGACATCTTTTCTTTACTTTTGTTTTAAGTTTATTTATTAATTTACTATTTTAACCTTACATTTTAACTTAAAAATCACTTAATTTGTGTCCATAAAAGTCTACTAACTATTTGAGTGGTCTAATTACCATCTAAGTCTACGCACTTTTAAAATTCATAGCCATTTGGCCCTTTTAACAAATGGAACTCTACTTTTTCACTTATTACGATTAAGCCCTTTTCACTTAATTAATCAAGCAAACATCAAATTTTCCTAACAAAATTTTAATACGACCTTACTAACATCCCATAGACATTAAAATAATAATAAAAGAATAATTTACTCATCGAGTTTGTTGTTTCAAAACCACTATTTTGATTTCACTAAAAACGAATTGTTACAGCATTAGTTAGACTGGAAGGCATAACAAGCCACCCATACAATCCGAACTTAGTTTTAAAGGTTTTTTTCCATTCATCCCCAGATTTAAAGGTTGTTTTTCGTTCATCCCCTTCCCTCATACGAATTTGATGATAACCATTTTTTTCAAGTTAATTTTATTGAAATTTATTGAACCATGTAACTCATCAAACATGTCTTCAAGTCTAGGGATTGGATTCTTATACTTTACTGTTATTTTGTTGATTGGGCAGAAATCAACACACATTTGAAATGAACCATCTTTCTTAGGAACCAACAGAACAGGGATGGCACAATGACTTAAACTTTCTCTAATGTAACCCTTGTCTAATAGTTCCTCTACTTGTCTTTGCAACTCCTTTGACTACTTGGGATTGCTTCGGTAAGCTGGGCGATTTGCAATTGATGCTTCGGGTACTAACTCAATTTGGTGCTCAATTCCTCATAAAGGTGGTAAACCTTTAAGAGTCTCATTGTAAACATTCGTATAATCCTAAAAAATATATTTAAACACACTAGGAAAAAATTGGTTAAGGTCAGTTACAGATAAATAATTTTGCCTAAACCTTACAAGGATACAAGGCTATTTGTTAAACAAGGCTCTCTGCAGATCTTTTACACTTGCAAATAGACTTTGCACTCTATTTTTACCACTAGAAGATTCACTCACCATAGGATCGTTTGAATTTTTGAATTTTAGCACTAATGGCCTCTTTTCTCTTAGTCTTTTTGTTTGTCCTATCCCCTTAACCCCCTCACAGAATTTCATCATTTTCATTTTATCTTTTATACACATCGTTGGGATTCAAAGGGGCTAGAGTAAATTTCCTCCCTTTAAAGATAAATGAATATTGATTTTTTCTGCCATGGTGTATTACATCATGATCAAATTGCCACAGCCTTCCAAGAAGTAAATGTGTGGCATGCATGGGGACGACATCGCACCATACCTCATCCTCATAATTGCCAAGTTTAAATGTAATCAATGACTATTTTGCAATTCGTACTTTGGAACATTCATTAAGACATTGAAGGTGGTATGGGTTAGGGTGTTTTGAGCAAGGTAATTTCAAAGAGTCCAGAGGATAGCTACTAACAACATTAGCACAACTCCCACTATCAATAATAAGCGAACACAGTTTACCTTTAATGAAACGCCAAGAATGGAATATATTAGTCCTTTGACTGTCAAGATCATCCCTCATTTGGATGTTAAGGGTAGGCAATGGGATTCAGCAAAAAGCATCCTCCTCATTTGGTGGTTCTACAACCCCTTCATTCATATCACTAGCAAGGATCATATTCTCCATAAATTTTGTCATATCCGGATTGTCCGAATCAAAAGTATATCCACCATTTTCTTTGATAAGGAGAAGTCTAATGTTAGGGCAATCTCTACTATAGTGCCCACACCATTTACATTTGAAACACTCTATCTCACGAGTTTTTTTCATGTTTGAACCATCTGAATTAGGCTGCTTAGAAGGTATTTGCGTTTTCATAGTAGCCTCACTCTTCCAATTTGATTTCTTAGTATCACCACTTGAGAAATTGTTAGTATTAAAAAGTGGTTTTGAATTCTTAAAGTTAGAATTGGAACTGTTACCTTTGTAATATTGTGAAGTAGACAACGAACAAGAACTTTTCCTTCAATTGTTGTTCAATCTCAATGGCTTTATGAACTGCCTCCTCTAGATCTATGTAAATTTGTAATCGTAAAGAGTTGGATATAGGTTTGTTCAAGCCATCAATAAAACATATCATATAGGTCTCATCATCTTCTTCCATATTGCTAGTTGCATGAGCATCTCTATCTCTTTGAAGTACTTATCAATTGATCTACTACCTTGAACAAGTCATCGAAGTTTCGTTTTTACCTCCCTATAATAATGAGAAAGAAAAATGCATTTTTGCATGACTTGTTTCGACTCCTCCCATGTGGTAATTTCTCTCTTGTAGTTTCATTGATGACTTATTCCAAATTGAGTCCACCAACTCCATGCATAGTATGAGAATTCAAGGGTTGCCAATGGGACTTTCTCATCTTCTGGGCATCCATAGTAATGAAACATAAGCTCTATTTTTTATTCTCACCACAGTATGCCTCGAGATCATTCTTTCCACAAAATTGAGAAAATGTGAACTTTGGTTTTGCCAAAGAAGGCTGCCCACAGTCATTAGTAACCAAAGGATCATCATCTACATGAGGGACACGTCTAGCATTATATCTATGAGCACGAGGCTGTTCAATCTCAACATCATCATTAGCACCCCAATTTTGAGTCACTTGCTCAGTCTACAACTGATTCAAGGTATTGTTCATTGTCTGAAGTATAACATCCCTTTGTCTTTTTGTTGCATCTTGGGTCTCTAAATTTTGTTGCAACCTAACGAACATGTGTTCGAACTTATCATTGACATTATTGAGGTCACGTTGTAATTTCGTAACAAAACCAACAAGATTTTTTATGGTCACTAGTGGTGTGTCACTCTGTTCATCACTTCTTTCACCACTACGAGACATTGTGAAAAATATGAAAAATAAAAAACATAGCATTCAAAAAGAAAAAATTTAAAACAAATCTCACCGTTATGCACTCAAAAATAAAACTAAATTCTCAATAAGGTAAGAATTAATATTATGAGTCTTTTAAAAGTATCGATATCAATCAATCAGAATTTATTAGAATCAAATAACAAAGCAAACCTAATAGCACTATGAGTCCAAAATCGGCTAGACACCAACGAATTATGTTGTACAGAGAAAGGAATGTGCAACGTGCTTTAACCTACTAACACAATAAAGTGTTAGAATGTGTAAAGGAAAAATAAAAAGCAAAAACAAATGAAAACCTAAGGCTAAGAGTCAATGAAAATTGTTGAAACCCGAAAACCCAAAAAATTGCAAAACAACTTAAAAAACTAAGCTTGAGGTGTTCCCAATTTCCAAAAATCACAAAATTTAAACCGGAGCCTCCTCAAATAATGTGTATTTGATCTAGAAAATTTCCACACAAAATTCAATCCATAGAACATTTTTTTATTTTTCATTTTTTTCTTATTTTCTTTTTTATGTACTTTTTCGATCACTTTTTTATGGAAAATATTTTTTATATTGTAATACAGTGCCAAGAATCAGTATTTAAAATTTTTGATCAATTGAAAAACATTTGCCCACTCAAAAATATTTTTTTCCAAACAAAATTCTAGGTAAAAATTGCTTATAGGTTGTTTTGTAATGGAAATCAATTTATAAATCAACCATGAACACCCAAAACACACAAATCTGATACCAAATGATACGGCACACATGTGGAACAGGATTGTAGCTTGTTTAAGTTGTAGATTTATCCTAGATCTCTAAAAGAACGTAAACTAAAATGAGAAACAATGAAAACATATTAGATGTCACAAAGGGGAGTCAAACAAAATTAAAACAAAAGAAAGATTATTTGCCTGGTAAAAAGTCCAATAAAGAACGAATTAGGGTTTCTTGGATGGAAAGAAACCGTCCTTGGACCTCAAGAAAATGCCCAACCAGATCTAGAAAACAAAACACAAAACATATTTGTTAGAAGTGATTTTAAAGACAAAAGCAAATTGTTTTGCGCAAGAATATTTGAAACAACAAGAAAAGATTAAAAATTATATTTTTGGTCTATTTCTTGTTGGAACAAGATAAGAGAACGTCTCTCCTGAAGTAATTTTAACCTAGAACAAAAATCAATAAAATCAGCAAGAACTAAATTAAAATAAACAAGAAACGATAATTAAGGCTAGAAAATAGAAGATGACGTCCTAAAAATCCTTGGAAACATTAGGAAACCACAACTCTTTTATATGGCTCTAATTCCCCCTCCAAGAAAGAGATCTTGCCAAGAAAAAAGGTTGAAGATGATTTCCACAACCTAAAAGATTGCTAAAATAGCTTCTAAAAGAAACTCAAGAGCAAAGAAAAACTCAAAAAGAATTATTATTAACTTAAAAAAATCAATTATATGTATAAGGGTGGACGTCCATGGTACTTATAGGCCCCCAAAATAAGTTTTCCTAACCCTAATGGAATAACTAACATGACAACTCATCAAATAAAAAAAATCAAAACAATTCTAACTGTGGACTTTTAATGGGAATTCGGCCAAAGGAATTAAATGGGCTCCTTGGGTTGAATCTTAGGCTGAATTCTTTACATGATCACCACCTATTAAAAAAAATTGGACCTAAAGTTTAAATATTTTACAATTTGGGTCATTTTGATAATTTGGTCTGATATTCAATTAAATCACTTTCCAAACTTTAGGATGGGCTTGTAGACATCTTAATGGGCCATTTTTTCAAAAACTTGGTCTTATGATCCATTTGCTCTTGAAATTGGCTCGTTCAAGCTCATACATGAAATCTAATGTGCCTTGGCTGCAAGATTCATTTTTTGGACCAAGATTTTCAAGATTTGAAATCTTGATTTTCTTAATTCTTGAAATTTTTTGAAACAGCAAAATTGGACCAAGATTCAGTTTATTGATTTTCTCGAAAACAAGAAAATGAATCTTGATTTTCTTTTTCGATCGTGTGCGCATCTAGGGCCTTCGTAATGAAGTCTTGGACGGTCCTATTCAATCTTGCTCGGATTTGTTTGGCCTTCGACCTCATTATTGGGCCTTGAGGAAATTTGAGCCTATCGTATTCATGAGCCTGATTTTGGACCTTGCAACTCGTATCATAAGTGGTCAAATATGGCTCACCTCCCTTTCCTAATAACCTACCTGGTGCATGGTTCACATTCACCTATTCGGTTTTTCCCTTAAAAGAAAATTTGTGGAGAATTAAAATTGTTTGATTGAATCTTGTGAATAATTGAATGTGAATATTATAAAATTGACATAGCATGTGATGCATACATGAGATAAGCATGCCATATAGTTTAGGAAAGAATGTCACATGTACTTTTCATGCATATATTGATCATACATGATTGAAATCGAAAATTAAAAACCTTGCATGTTTTTTAAAATATTGAGTGGGAGAAGGTCCCTAAACATGAACTATGACCTCTATCAATGGTCTCTTGTGATGGCATTAAATGGACCTGCCCCAAGGTAGACGTTCGCATGCGTTGGCATGTGGATTTCACTGAGGAGACTTCTTGAAATTAAGTAAAATTTTCTTACAATCATATGATAGTTGGACCGGTGGTAGGTATTATCATACGAAACATTAAGAAATTTTATCTTCAAAGAGGACAACTAGTCTCAGCATGCTACTCGATGTGATTGTCCTACAATGACTCATTTGTGGTGTATGATGCAATAGGTGTTGAGTTGATGGTTATACACTCAAGATCTTCTAGTTAAGTAACTCCCTACGAGCTCTGCTTGATTTAGAATGATGGTCAAACATTACACGATTATTAGTATGTGTGAATGCCTAAGGAATTAGGTTCATGTACTAATTGGATTGAAATTCATGTTCTTACTAGTTGATTTTGATCACCCAATGGTGGCTAAATTCAATGGGTGTGGTATTTATCATTGTAATGGCTTACAATTGTTTTCAAGGTTTAATATAATACACATGTATCATCTTACTGCATATCGTAATGTTGGAAAATGTTTCCAAACATTTGCTTAATACAAAGATATCAATATATGAATGTTTTATTTTCAATTTAAAAATAAAATCAACTCCCTTATTGAACATACTCACTGAAAACAAACTAAACAAAAATAACTAAAAGGGAAGGGAAAATGCACTAAGAAAGGCAAGGCTAAGATCTCTAGGCCACAACAAGTGGAAAAGAAGACAACCAGAAAGCTTAAAGACTTATCTATATCTAAATGTTTTTTCTACAGCAAGAAAGGGCACTTCAAGGCAAATTGTAAAGAGTAGAAGGAATACTTAGCTACCAAAGGCAAAGGTATTGAACTCTTGATGATAAAGGCCATTGATTCGAAGCCACTAATCATGTTTGTATTTCTCCACAGAGGTTCAAAGAGAATAAAGATCTTAGAGATAAGAACTTATTATTGAAGACTGAAAATGAGACAAGTGTGGTGGTTGAAGTAGTGGGAGGTGTACATCTTTACTTTAATAATTTTAGGAAGATTATTTTAAGAGACTTTTTCTACGTACCAAGTTTCAAAAAAAACTTATTTTTTGTTGCATGTTTATGTAAAAACGGCTTGACCATGACTTTTAATAATAGAATTGCAATATTTAGAAGTCACAATATTATTTGTAATTGATGGATGTCAAATAATATCTATTTTATCAAACCAACGATGTACACACTGCTTGAGACTGAAATATCGAATAAAAGACTTAAAACTTCTCACTCTAATGAGGCGTACCTTTGGCATTTGAGACTTGGTCATATTAACCGAGAAAGAATCACTAGACTTGTGAAAGATAGCATCCTAAGTTTGTTTAAAGAAGTTGATCTTCCATAATGTGAATCTTGCTTGAAAGGTAAAATGACTAAGCGATCTTTTAATGCAAAAGGAACGAGGGTCGAAAAACCCCTAGAACTTGTGCACACTGACATATATGGCCCCATGAGCATTAGTGCAAGAGGTGATTACAAGAATTATGTAACCTTTATTGATGACTATTCCAGATATGGGTATGTATACTTAATGCACTGCAAGAGTGAAACCTTTGATAAATTTAAAGAGTTTATTGCGGAAGTAGAGAAACAACTAGGTTTACCCATAAAGGCACTTTGGTCTGATCGAGTTGGAGAATATTTATCTAGTAAGTTCTTTGGGTACCTCATTGAGAATGGGATTCTATCCCAGTTAACCGCGTCAAGTACTCCATAACAAAATGGCATGGGAAAGAGAAGAAATTGAATGTTGTTAGACATGGTACATTCGATGTTAAGTTATTCGAAGCTACCAATCTCTTTTTGGAGGTACATTGTATAAATGGCTATTTTGAATTACATGCCAACTACGGCAACATTGAAAACCCCATACGAATTAAAGCATGGCAAAAAGTCAAATCTTAATCATTTTAGGATTTGGGGATGCCCAGCCCATGTATTGGATAAAGATGAGAGGAAGTTGGACTCACGAACAGAATTGTGCATGTTTGTAAGATATCCAAAGAGAACAAAGGGTGGTTTGTTTTGTAACCTGAAAGAGCAAACTATATAGTGTCAATTCATGCCACTTTCCTTAAAGAAAGTTACATGTATGATTTCAAACTTCGGAGTAAAGAGGTACTTAAGGAGCTTTCATGAAATATCTAAAACTTTACAAAAAAAAGTTTCCAAAACCAACTCCTAATAATATATATGCAAACGATCAACAGCATAGGGAGCTTCAACGTAGTGGGAGGGTCTCTCATAGGCCTGAGATCTTCCAATATGGCGGAAGTGTTTTTAACACTGAGTCTGTCGAACAAGAAGATGATGACCCGCTTACATATGACGAAGCGTTGCAGAGTGCTAATTCCAAGCTCTGGGAAATAACTATGAAAGCTAAGATGGACTCTATGTATTCCAAATCAGTGTGGGAACTTGAAGACTTACCGGATCATAGGGTGTAAGTGGATTTACAAGAGGAAAAGAAATGTAGATGAAAAAGTAGAAACTTATAAAGTTAGACTTATAGCAAAAGGTTATACTCAGAAAGAAGGTATCAATTACGAAGAAATCTTCTCTCTAATTGCCATGCTCCAGTCAATTGGCATATAGTAATCCATTGTGGCAGCTCACGATTACAAGATTTGGAAAATGGATTTTCAAGACAGCATTTTTAAACAGCTATCTTGAAGGGAGCATCTTGTCTACATGATGCAACTCATTGGATATATAGCTAAAAGAAACGAGCATAAAGTATGCAAATTGCTGAGGTATTGCTGAGTACTGGATAAAGGCCACTGAACGGATTTTGGAGGATTTGGACTGCACTCCTGAGCAGAAACTTAAGGGTGTCGTGTCTCTGTTAAGGGATGAGGCATATCAATGGTGGCAATCAATGGTTAGGGGTACGCTGCCAGAGCGTATTGATTGGGCTTATTTTTAAGAGGTCTTTCAAGGTAAATCTGTTGGCCCTAGCTATGTGGAGGCCCGACAATTGGAATTTATTGAACTTAAACAGGGAGACAAGACAATTTCTGAGTATGAGGTGGAATTTCTAAGGTTGAGCCGCTATGCACCTAGTATGGTGGCGTCTGAGCAGGAAAAGAGTCTTTGGCCCCCGCAATACGGTACAAGCTGCACAATTAAAATCCGTATAGAAGTTTACTTCCTCTATTTGATGTTGATTAGAATAAGGTGTTTTAATCTTACTACATTACTTCTATTTGACTTTGATTAGAATAAGGTTATTAAACCTATAAATAGACATAATCGTCTCTCCTCTTGTATCATTCAAATTCGACATAGTAAATTTTCTACTCCTCTACTCGTGGTTTTTCTCAAAAGGGTTTCCATGTAAAATTCTATGTGATCTATTTTTCTCTCTTTCTTTGTGATTCATTGTCATTATTGACGTTCAATTTTACACTCAACAAGACAGATTTGAAGAAATCCCAATTCTAATCCCCACACAGCGATATCATGTTTGACACTAGAACGTGATTTTCAGGTATAATCTCGAGTTGTGTACAGACATCCCACAAGGAGACCCCACTCCTTCACCCAATTATCTCTCCAAAAATCCACGTTTAGCCCCTTTCCTATGTTACTATGCCTTCCCGTGCCTTCCACAAATGAGATGCATTACTATCATTCAACACCGAAAGAAGCTTACCCACCCATTTATATTTCGGTCTAAGCACCTGCACCCATAATTGGTTCAACTTCCTAATAATGTTAAAACCAGCCTTCATGAGGAACGCATCATTATGACAATCAATCTTCTTGAAACTGAGACCTCCTTTCTTTCTATGTTTATAGATTTCTTCCCATTTCACAAGACTTTTCCCTTTTTTCTCAGTATGACCCAGACAAAACTACGAATGATCCTCTCCATTTCAACGCAAACTCTTTTCGAGATTATCGTCGATCACATAGCATAACTGCTAATACTGCTTTAGCTAACAAAATTACATTTTTTTTATAAACACTAAAAAAAATTTTATCGATACATTTTTTGAGCATACAACAAATCTTCCAAAAAAATAGTTTTTCTTTAAAAAATTTCCTTTAATTTGATATCTCTAGACTTAACTTAGATCATTCTTTTGAAATTAACACACAGTAATTGAGTCACTATTACTAACATTAAAGCATTACAAAGTTGAGTGAACGTCATAATCAAACCATCAAATCAACTTCCACCATTATTCACAATTTAGAGTTAAAAATAAAAAAGAGAAAGGTTGGTTGTGGAGTGGTCCACTTTAAAACATGCCTCTCAGTGTCTCAATGTCAATTGCCATTGATGTTTATTGACTGACCACAAAAAGCAAACCATATTTGCTGCTAAATTTTGCATTTTTGTTTCCCCTAATGAATGTCTCAGCTTCCATCACACACATAGCAATCATCAGACCCAAAGCTGAGAGTCTTCATTTCTGCATAAATTTCTTTCATACTTTACATTCACTTATCATTCACTGTCCCTCTCTCTCTCAAGGGCACCCAACCCTTGCAGCTGATGAAAGGCAACAAAACTGCAAAAACACCAATGAATTTGCGATTTAAGTGCATTTTTGTTCTGCAACATTTATTAGTTTAAATCTAAGCTTTCATAAAATGATATTTGGAAATTTGATTGATTTGTTTGGAAATTTTGATATTTTTTTATATTTGGATGATTCTATCTAAAATATTTTTTATTGATTGATAAAAAAATTTGAGATTTTTTTTAAAAATTATTTTTATTGAAACAAATACAACATAAATATATTTATTATAAAATATGATAGTAACATTTCTTTTTTACAATAAAAATTTATTTTATAATAAGATAATATTTTATAATAATTAATATCATATAAAAGTTAATAATAAACAATGTCTAACTAAAACTTAATTTAAATTGCATATGAAATATTTGAGATTGGATAAAGACACGTTAATGTTGGAATATTTCATATGCAATTTAAATTAAGTATGATTTAAACAAATAATCATATTTATATAATTAAAATATTCAAATTTTATACCATAAAACATTTACAATTAAATATTTGTAAATTGTAATATATATATTTATTATTAAAATATTAAGATAAATATTTTTCAATAATATATTAAGAAAATTATTTTAAATTTATAATTATTATTGTTAAAATTTATTATTAAAATAAAATATTAATATTAAATAATTAAGCATATGTGTTTAATAATATTGAATAGTAATATTCTAATTCTTTTAAATATTTTTTAAAAAATATTATTAATATAATAATATTAAGCTTGATTAAGTTAATTTTTATATAAAATTATGCTCTTTTATGAAAAATGACTTACCTTTTTCAAAATATTATCATTTACCTTTTTCAAAATATTATCAATTTGAAGGAAAATGGACTTATTTTTCGTCCTCCTATGAGTCATTTTTATGAAACAAATACAGAAAAATGCAGAAAATATTTTCCATAAATCATTTTCCGTAAAACAAACGCACACTAAATTAATGTTATTTCTATTTTTCATTTTCTTTGAATTTATCTATTTGAGCATTCATGTCCAATACCTATTCAAAAATCAAATGTGGGTAAAGAGATATAATACCCTCCAAACACATGGAAAAACTTAACAGAAACAACAACAAATAAAAAATAAAAAATCAACATACATGCCTATATCTAACACTTACATTCAAATCTAAATAACATAACTTTCAAATCATAAATATCCAAGAAATCAGGGATTTCACCTTTCATCTATCATAGGGATTTCACCTTTCATCTATCATTAGCTTTCTCAAACTCTACTTCTTAAATTTGAATAAAGAGTTTTCAAAATAAATAATTATTCACAAAAACTAAATAAATAAAAAATAATGAAAGCTTGTATCTTTTAACCAAAAAGACACTAAAAAACACTTAATTGCAACGATAAAGGCTACAAAAAGAAAACTGTGATGGGATTTGAAGAAGCCAAAAGACACATTGTTCCCTAATATATAACCAAAGCAACATGAATCTTCAACTACCTATTAGAAGCGAAATATATAGCAAAATCCACGAAATTTTTCTACCTTTTTTCTAGCTTCTGCTAATATGCTTGAAAAAAACATGGTGGATACTAACAATTTGTCATTTAAAATCATCAAGTGAAGAAAAATTTGTGAAATTGCAGGAGACATGATTGTATAAAAGAAGGTAGTGGTGAGAGGATTTAGTCTCACCTTTATGTCAACACGCATGCCAGAAAGAAAGCTACAAGAAAATCACAAGCAATGCTTATTTTCTAAGAGCTATATTACTTAAACATATATGTGAATGCCATATATGTCAGATGGTAATCGTTAGATTTTTTTAAAAAAAGATTCACGTATTTGATGGATTCTTGAAAATTAAATTTTTGTACATGTGTTAAATATGAACCAGATACTTCTACATATAAATATAAATCGGAGCCATTCGGTTTGTGGCACATTCTTCCCAGATTGGTGGAGGCATTGAAAATGTAGTTAGAGGAAAACAATAGGTATGCATGGTCACATAGAACATATACGAATGATGTAGATATAAACCATGTGCTGCCACCTTTTTAGGTTCTTGCTTTATGGGGACAAAATCCCATTACCATGTATGATTTTATTTTATTTTATTTGGGTTCTTGGGCTCATTTATGGTAGTTTTATGGTTTACGAAGTGTACACTTTTTTTTTTTTTTTGAAATATACAAAGTGTACTCGAGGCTGCAAGAAATGTGGAAGAAACGACGTGAAGGGCTTATTTCCTTTGAATTCATCCCTCTTTGCAGCTTTGAATTTGGGGTTCTTTTGTGATTTTGATCGTCTTCTATTTGATTTAATTATGAAAGATTATTTATTAACATATTGAGTTTAAAAGAAAAAGAAAAGAAGTGTGGGTTATTTGTAGCTGTGAAGTAGTAAGGAAGAGGTGATTAGTTGGGCATGGGATTCAAGGTTATTAATTATTAAGGGCAGTGTTTGAAGTGACGTCTGATGAGTTTTAAGGTTTTATTATATCTGCATATTTGCCTTTGGGTAATAATAATGTAGGTTTTGGCTTCATCTCGTATAGATTGGAAATATGCAATAGGTTAGGCAAATGATGTCCTTGTCTCAATTCAGGCAGTAGGGAATATTAGTTTGGCCCATGAGGTCTGCGTTCCCTTCCCTGCCACCAATATTTGTAGATCTTTTTTCTTTTCATGGCATCATGCTTATTTCCGTTTTCAGAGTTTGAACGACACCGGATCTATAAGTCAATACAATTGAACTAAAAATTGACCAAAAGATCAATCTAAAATATAATTTTGAACCAATTAGATCAAAAATCAATATGAATATGAATAGATTGACCACTAGAAAACTGATTGAAACGACAGTTCAATCAAATTCCTTTAATTTTTTTAATCAAACTGATTAAATCATTAAACCAAACAAGATCAACCGATGAACCAATAATTTGATCGGTTTAACCACCAATCTAATTTAAAAAAACATTGTAACATTTTGAAAAACCTCCCATTAGGATTTATGCAAAGCTCTTATCTTTCCGGAGTTGTTTCTTGGGAGTTCATTACACTCATGATTATCTTTCTATTACATGGAAGAAAAAGAAAATGTGATCACTATGGTACATTCAAGACATGGGTCAAAAATAAAATTATGCTTAACTCCTTATAAACCAAATGAAGCTTTAATATAAAACGCCTTCATACAAATGTTACTTTTTAAATAGAAAATTTGTTAATGTCCGGTTTAAATAGATGATGCGGCCGAATCTAAAAAACAGTCGACCAAAGTCCATTTTCAAACATAACCCAGAATCCGACAAGGCATTGGCTTTCAGTAGAAGACGACGGATGTTCAACTCTGCTCATCTCTATTACACTATCCACCAATAAATGCCAAAGCCACTGCTACACCAACAAGCATCACATATTTTTCACATCACCCAATAATTCTTTTTACTTCTCTCCATAAATTTATCTACTAACCAACTTCAGGTCTGGTCTTGGGCACAATTACTACTTCATTCATCCCAACTCAAAAAGTAACAAGTTAAAAAAGTGTTTTGAGAAAAAGCCAATAAAGGAATAAATGAATACACAGAATAAACTGGCAAGTAGTATTAATTCTACAGTTTTACAATTTTTTGTTAAAAAAAAGGGACCGTAACATGTCATTCTGCACTACTGATCCAGTTAACAAGCTAGCAAAACCTTACAACCCCATGTCAGAATCTCATTCCTATCATGAAACTATATTTACATTTCCTGTAATTAGATATAAAATAACGGAGAAAAATCTTTTTGTAATTATAGCATGTATATTCTATATCTTTATACTAGCTCACGTCAATTCAAACTGGCAACACTCTAGTATGAGAACTTTATAAAAACATCTAACCTGTTAGGTTATTTGATATTTGCTCTGCACTTCCATTTAAACATCGTATACAGGTAAGCGTTCTTCGATGGAGACCCGACAGATAGGGCATTTTCTACACTTCTCGCAGCAGGTACTGCAATGCAAAGGAACTGATGAGCTTAACATAGAATAATAAAATAATATCTGATTAAGAGCGAAAAGGATTGAGTTTCATTTGGATACATCTTTAAATGCAATCACATCAAAAGGACCTTATACCTGCAAAGAATACGATGCCTACAAGGGAGCAAAACCACACGTATCTCTCTCTCAAAGCAAACCCTACATAACACTTTTTCCTGGACATTACATAAAAAACACGCATGTCAGCAACAAGAATATATCTTAATCCACCTTCATTAGGCTCGTAATGCAAGGTTTAACAATTAATTATTTGACCCAATAAAGCTGCAGTGGTAAAGTTGAAAATTACATTTTGAAGCCTCTCAAACTCCTGCTGACTATATTTGGTGATTTCTGATTGCTCACCAAGAGCTGCCTGAAGCCTCCAAACCTGAGATAAAAGGTAACCGTATAAATTATATTTACATGCAGAAACAGTCATTAAAAAATCTTGGAATTGCCAGTATATCGCACTGAGACAGTGCCAAACATAAAACCATAGCACCACATTGAAGAGGAGAAAGAAAATGTAAGAAATGTGGTACAAACTAGAAAATAAAAGAAAAGAGATACAGTAACCAAGTCAAAAACAGAAACGAACGTTAGGAGAACCATAATCACCTCCTCAGCTAGATCCTTTTTAGGCATTTTCTTAACTATCTCAGGTGGATAGCCAGAGAAGGTGTTATACCTGCATGGAGCAGTCAAATAAAAAAGTTAGGAAATAAGGTAGCAAGAGTGTTAAGAATAATCCGATGGCCTGACTGCCAAGAGTAAGCTCAAGGAAGTAATCAGAATACACAATCAGTTAAAAATGGAAAAAAATAAACAAATAACATCAATGAAAGTCAGCAATAGAAATCTTGTCACATCATGAAATTACATCATCCAAACGGCTCTCTTACAATCTTTTCTTGAACTTTAGTTTCTTTAAACCATAAGCCTCTTTTGCAACCTCCACAGCCCGAAGTTCGAAAAAATAACATGAAAAAAAGGAAATAAAACTCAAATGAAAAGTTACTAGTGTCATCTTGGATTCCTCCCTCAATCAAGGTGCAAAACAAACTCAAACCAGAACCACCAGAAAAAGGAAGATCAAAACAAAAACAGAATACCAAAATCAATTATTTGAATGCAGTTGAGTGCATTTCAGTTTTTATTCATACAGTTCAACTATGTCAAAAGGACCAAAGGCTTTGAGTGGACTTCACCTATTGACTTGAATCTTCTTTCCTTGTTTGAACACCAAAAATCTTAGGTCTTCCGTGCGTCATATTTATGTTTAATGATACTTATATTCTTTGACATAAAAAACAGTTAAAATAGCAATACAATCAAACTTCATTAAAAGGTACTCATTTTTTTTCCTTAATTACTACTATAGTCTAATCAATTTCACCTTCTTCAATATTAGGCAACATAATTCACATTTTTTTGACACAGCCAGACACACACCACTCGTGAAGTGAACAAAAAGCAAGCAACAAGAAGAATCATATACAAGCAGTAAATGGATAGATTGCATCTATACAAAGTAGAAGCAGCTAAAACCATACGTACCCAGAGGCCCCATCATGATAAAGGCGTGCCTGTTCCTCTCTACTTCCTTCATCAATTGACCACCAACCTAATAACCTGATTTTCGAGATAGACAGAGTATCAGTTGTCATTCATAAACTGCACAATCCAGCCCTATCTACAAACTAAATGGGCAATACCTAGAACCATGGTGCAAGAATCCCAAGCAATCATGAGCTCGGGATGAGAATCTGAAGTACAATCCTGTGCCAGCCCCACTCCGTAGTAAAAGTACAATTCTCTCTATTAATATTGAGGCAGCAAACAACACACCAACCCCTTGCAATAGGAAAAGAGGAGAGAACAAAACTGGAAGTGGTATATCTCTAGCACCAGGAGGTGTTCCCTGAAATTTGAAACAATCATATATTTGCTGACAACATACCTCAATGAGAGCCAAGACCACCAGTAATATGCATACCTCTAAATACATGCAGAGAAGGACTTGGAAACCAATTATTGGAATTTTCATGAGGTGACCACCAATATCTTGCAGGCCACACATTGTATCCTGCTGCTGGTCTTCCTCGGGAGCAACTACTAAGCCACTGTTCCAGTCAAGATATCTAATAGTTGCAGTAGATGGACCAACTTCTATTGCTGGGGAATTTCTATGAATTACAGGATTGGACCACTTTGTACACACAAGAAAAGCAAAGCACTCAGCAATACTGCATTAAAAAATGAATTAGAATCTATCAGATTTTTCTAGTCACTCAACTCAAACGGACTATCATAGTGCTAATTCCAGGAAACACAAAAAACAAATCAACAAAGCTGTACCCAAAATTTATGAACAAGTCCCACCAGCCAAGAGCACCTACATCACCTGCGATATTTGTAGAGGAAAACAATAATCACAAATGTTAACCAAAAACTGAAGTTAGATGTATCAATTTATTCATCAAAAGTGCAGTGAAATCAAACTGCAAGTTAGCATACAATCTTGTGATGGTCATTAACAGGAAAAGATTTAAAAGTAAAAACTGAAGCACCAAAGCAATTATATTTATCAAATTTTGGTGCTCAAGAACTGATTCACATTCTGAGCTGCAATTCTGGGATAGGTATGCTGGGAAGAACATTCTATATGGAAGTTTGACTATACCGTTTTATTGATATGATACAAAGCCAATAACCCATGCCTACTCTACCTTACTATGATATTCAGGGATGATGATGTGATAAGGATGTTCCTATAAATGGTTGCAATATTCATTACTACAGTAAATACTGCCAATTAAAGACCTTTATGATACCAAAATCATTATTCCTTAATCTGCTTATGAACAAATAGACAGCTAGTCATTTTAAGTACCAACTAACACTAACTCAGCAAAAGAGACATCAAAAACTTTGATAATAATAATGATGGACTGAATGACTCCTAAGGTGACAACACAGCAAACCAGCTCTTGATGAAGGTACCAAAATTAACAGCTTCTGGAACTGAAAATCACACTAATGATCTCCAGTACTAAAAATCAAAATGTCTTACAGGTTTGTGAATTTCATTTGGTCTCAAGCAAGAATCCTCTATTAATCTACAAAAGGAGTAAAAATTCAAGCTTCTGAGAACTCAAAAGGACTAAAATGTTCTTTATTTATTTATTTTATAGGAAGCTAAAACCACAGTTCACTCTGGTTTATCTGGAAGCAGTCATGAGCCGCATACAAATTCACCAATCCATAGACCTTCAAAGTACCAGAAATTGGTACCAACTACCATGTGCCACTTTGTCTATAAAAGAGTGATATATCTTCGTGGAATGATAAAGATAATTGGATCAAGAACTACAATATAAAGCCTATGTAGAGAAGAAGAATACGCCTACTTTGCAACTGCTCAAATTGTATTATAGTTAGTTGAGTAAAGAAATTACCACATAACTTCAGAAGGGTGAAGACTGTAGCAGCAACAAAGAAGACCATTGAAATTGCAACCCAAAAGTGCTGCAAATTGAAATAAGAGCTAATTAACAGTCAATTCTATAAAAACCTGACAGGCTTACTACCCAATAATAGTAAATATTTTATTACAAGAACCAAGTTTCTCAAAGGCTAGAACACCGAAAACATTCCTATACCTTCTCAAATAAACACTTACCTTCTATTGCACCGAATTGAGCTATTAATATTATTTTTGTTTAATTACCCTTTTTTTGCATGAAAAGCACTAAAAACTGTTGGAAGAATAAGGGATTAATTCAAAAATATGGTACTTTATGAGCTTAACTAGAAACAGAGAGTAATTTAAGGGATTGATTAGACAAAGTACTTTAAGAGCTTAATCGAATACAATATATGATAAGGGCTTATGTAGGATATTTAGAAAAGAACAAGGGACCTTTTTAGCATTTTAGCCTTTCTCCAAATGCTCAAAATGCTTTAACTCTTTCTATATCAAAATAACATAGAATCTCCACACATCAAAGGAACCATATGTCTTAATTCTTTCTTTGTCAATATGAGAAAAACAATAACAGCAAAGGCACTAAAGGATTGCATGCTCCAATCTTTTACTAGTTCATATACTCATGAGGAGCCTTCTATAATTTTTTTTTTTTTTTTTGTAGGTTGCAAGATAAATTAATTAATAAATAACAATGTTATCCATTTTCCTCCATGTAAAAGCTTAAATCTAAATATCATGGATAGATTGAAACTTGAAAGTGCTTAAGGTCTAGAAGAACAAACACGCAAAATCAAATATTTGAAGAAAATCATCAATTTTTGAATTTTATATTCTCTTAGGTTAATGTCTAAAAGAAAACCATGAAAGACAGGACCATCAAATTGCCAAGTTCAGTAGAACTTACAGGTAGAGTCTCCCATATTGCTTCATCACTAATGCTTTCATCATCCCCTGGCATCAGAGCTCTACACATTCTGAAGAAGAAAATGAAAACAATAATTATGATAAGTGATTAAAACCTGCAGAGTATAGAATTACTAGGAAAGGATGTAAAAAAAACAGCTCAAAATTTCAATAATTTAGCAGAAGCTTATTTATCCTAGTCCACATTTCTAGCAAGCAGTGGTAAAGTAAGAAGCTTCACAAAGAGGAGAAAAGCAAATCTGACATATTTCTGAGGCACATACCTAAGACTCACATGCTACATAGCACTTGTTACCAAAAAGGAAATAATAATAATAATAATAATAATAACTAGCTAAATCCATTTATTCTGAAGTCACGACGCCACAGAAACTTATGGTTGCCTGGCTTTACATTTTCTTTGAAATATAATGCATTCATTCTACCAGGGAGTCAACAAACAATTCAGTTAAGCAGGCTTCAACCCTAATCATCAGAACATATTAAACTTTTAGGTCCTTAAATAAAAGTAAAACCAGACACAAAATGGCAAAAGCTGAGATGCCTAGAATAAACAGTGAATAGATTGGTTAACCTTCTTCCTTATATGACTCTCAGGGAAATTATTAACCATTTGCCAATTACTCTAGTTTCAGGCTTGGCTATCATAATCTCTACCTAACTAACAAGATAAAGTTCATCAGATGAGCAAATTTTTTTTTTCCACTTATCACAAATTTATATACTGCAATCTATAACGTGAATTTCTGAAGTTTACTTTATAAGTCACCCTCTTGGCCAAGTTCTTTTAACTTTAGAAGCTACAGACAGTTGAGCTAGCTCAATAGCTTGTTTTCTTTACCGTGAAAAGTTTGCATTAGAAATCACCATCCTGCCTAAGGCTTTTTGCCGACACTACTGATCATCTGAGCTAATGCAATTAAGAGGAAGGGAATGACAGAGCATTCTAATGGCCCACTTATTCCCATGATTATAGTATCCAACAAGGTACAGGTGAATATGGATATTAGTCTATGTCTTAGAAGATGAGAATGCTATCCTTTCTCAACCTTCTATATCTGTTGGTCATCACTGAATAAAATAAAATAGTATGATAATACAATAAAAACTTGGATGTCTTTATTTCCTTACATGCACTCAAGTTTTAAAATAAACAAGTCTAATAACATGGCAAATGCCATTAAGCATTGTTTCTCAATGAGTGGGTGAGTGCAGCCACATATGGGCTGAATCCTAAATGCCCAAATCAACTCTTGACAAGGGCAGACAAAAATCCAAAATTTCAAAATGGCAAACCCGATCTGCTACATATCCACAGAAAGAGAACACCATCTAACCCCTGAATCAATTTATCAGAACCTATATCGTTCCACAAAAACAACAAAACGCATAAGGAAGATTTAATAAGCAATATTGTCCGATTAAGTAATTATGAAAAAAAATGTATGATTATGTAAAGTACATGATTTTAACAGACAATGAATGAAAGTTTAATGTAAGTTTTTAACTTTAAGATACCTGAAATTGTCAATTAGAATAATTATTTCAAACACCAATAGTGGAAGGAAGACGACCTTCAAGCTTACAGCAGGAAATCCATAAACTGTGACAAAAAAATAATTAAAAAAGGTTCATGAACATGCCCATAAAAGAAATAATGTAAGCACTAAAATGGTTTACTGCTATGTCACTCAAACTCAGGTGTGAGTACAGATATGTGTCCTGCACATGTGTATTCAACTTTTTTCTAATTTTTATCATGTATTAGGAGGGTCCTTAGAGGGCCATACCCCCATACTCATATCTAGATATATGTCAGACACGGGTGTTAGACACGAGTGCTTCAAGCAAATTGAAGAACTGGAGCAACAGAGGTCCTGTTTTACTTCAACTATGACTAAGAATTTAAAATTAGAAATAATGATAATAAAAATAACCTAAGAGATGAAAAAATTTAAACGAAGTGACACGAAAACAATGAAAAGAAAGTTGGTTCTATACCATTTACACTCTCAAGATATATACAGAGAAGCAGCTCAAAAGCAATTAGTAGTGGTACTGCTACAATGGCATGACATGGTGCCCACTGTCCAAGCAAAAAAAGGAAAATAATTATGGTCATAAAACTGATTATGAATTTGAAACATTCAAAACCAGAAGAAACCAGATAGAATTTAAGTTTTCAATAGTCAAAGCGTAATTCAAGTAAAATGTCATAGTAACAGACAGACATACTTGGCGATTATGGGGAACTGAAGGGGCAGGTAAGGAAAACCTTCCACGTGCAATAACTCCATGAAACATCCAAAGCGGGAAAAATATTGTCCTGCAATCGAATGTCATTAAATAAAGCTACTAAACCTCAAAATCAATGAAAGGATTCGATGCTAATCAACAAAATTTCATAATCACAGGCTCAGAGGCATGTCATATTTATTTGCATTTAAATTGAAAACTACAGCATACAGATCCGCATATTCAAGAAACCTGTGTTCCCCTCTCCTCAGAACAACCACACTAGAAGAAAATGCATCTATTTTATTCATAAAATATTTAGCTCTTTGCTCTTTAAGAACATTGGTCACTGTGAATAGATCCAAAAGAGGAAAGAAAAGAAAGAAAAATAGAGATAACTTTAAGCATTCTGCTGAAAGCCAGATTTATAGCAGATCATGGCAACCCTCCACATTTCAGGTTTCATTTGAGGAGATAGCCATCATGTACAATTACCTTAACATGAGTACCCTATAGTACAATTACCTTAACATGAGTACCCTAAAACGGTTTTAAGCAACTTTTCTGATATTGGTCTTCCAAGTTTTTTATTGCTTTGATTTCAACATTAACCCTAGATTCCTTTTAACATCTTTGGATTATATTAAAGATTTGGCATACAATTTATCTCGATTAACATAACAATATTGATTGCTTCACGTTTTATCTTATTGCAAAATCATTACTTTATCAAAACTATATCACAAACCCGCCAATTTGAAGACACCAAAAAGAGAATCATGTTTGACGACAATCCTTCCCTATTTTCTACGAAACTGCTACAAAAAACAAACTAAACAAGCAAAAACATTTTTCTCTCCTGAAAATATAAAATTAAAAACAGACAAAAAAAGATTAAGGCTTTCTTCAGCAACAGCAAGCGTTGGTAATTAATCATTTAAACTTGTATTAATCCCCGCATAACCAAAATTTTAAAAACAACAGTAATAAAACAGTGTTTGTAACTTACAAGAAGGACCTTTGTTTATAAAAAACAGCAAGCAAAATCAAATTGAAAGGAAATAGAGAAAACTGACCACCAAGAGTAAGAAAGAAGATGATCTAGCTTAAGAAGAAGCAAAAGCGTGAAACAAAAAAGCAAGCTATGGGCTGCCAAAGCCTGAGCTGACTTCAAAACTCTTCTCCAACTCATAATCATCTTCTTCTTCTTCTTCTTCTTCTTCTTCTTCTTCTTCTTCTACAAAAAGCAATTACTTTTTTTAGAAGAAGAGCCCTAGTTTTTACTTTTGGGGGGGGATTTCTGTAGTGGAAAACGTAAAAAGGAAATAAATTCTTTTGGAGATTTTAGTGAGCGCCAATAATCCCATTCTTATTCTACTTTCATTTCTTTATTCAATTCACCCCGATGATTAATGAGTACAAAACAAAACGCATTTACTCTCTAAATTATCTCTCCCTCTATCTCTCTCTCTCTCTTTCATTTTTTTTTGAAAAGAAAAAAAAACCTTCGCTTTCACACCAATGCCTTACTTTTTCATTTTCTATTTTTTAATCTTTTATTACTTCACTACGCTCTCCAGCTGGATTTTGTTCCATTTTTTAAAAAATTTCAATATTTTAATGCTAACCACTAGTATTGCTTTTTTTTCATCTTTTCTTGTATTACTATTTTGCCCCTCTACAATACTATAATTCTTCGTATATTCCTTCTTATTGATTTGCCTATTTTGCCCCTCGATAATGCGCCTTTTTTTTAATTATTTACAACTTCAACACAACTTCTTTTATCATCTCGCTTATAATTAATAATACAGTTAATGTCCTCAAACTCTGATGTTTATTTTGAATTAGTTTCTAAATTTTAAAATATTCTAATTATATATTTAAATTATCGGTGTTATATTAAGCAGGTCCTTCTATTATTGAAATTTTATGTGAAACAATTTAAAAATAAAAATTCTAATAAAAATGAATATTATCACATTTAATAGTTAAATTAACGATTTTAATAATAAAAAGACATTATTGATATAATAATGATAATTCGAGAATGTAATTAAAATATTTTAAAATTTAAAGATTAACTTAAAATGAGGGTCATAGTTTCGAAATATTTGGTGTAATATAATCATTTGTAAATTCTTCATTAGTAACTTGTCTATTTTACCCTTTTATGACGCAATAGCGTTCATTAACAACTTTAACATAATTCGTCTGTAGATTCTATATTAGTGACGTGCCTTGTTATTAACAAAGTTGTTGTTAAATAATGAGGAAGACCCACTTTAATAATTATTGTTACACCTAATCATATTAGGATTCATTTGAATGTTCTTATCACATACAAGGTTTTCAATAATTTTACTACTAGATTAAGGCATATTTGTTTCATGAAAAAGATAGCTTCTGCATTTTTTTTTTATATTTGTTTCGTGAAAATGATTTATTGATGAATAGTTTCTTAGGGGTAACTTGATTTTTATATAAACATTAATTTGAATAAAATTAAATATTATATTAATATAAAATTTTAATTTTAATTTTTAAAATATTAATATCAATTTAATATTTTTAATATTATTAAACATACATATTTATATTTAATTATGCAATAAATTATTAATATTATTTATTATTTTATTAAACTTATTTAATAATAAGTTTTAACATTGATAATAATTTTACATTTTAAGTAATATTCTTATTATTTTATTGAAAATTTTATACTAATATTTTAATACTATATATTACAATTTCAAAATATGTAGCGATAATTGTTTTACAGTATAACTTTGAATATTCCTTTAAAAAAATAAATTATGAGTATTTTAATAATATAAATATGAGAATTTGTTTAAATCCTACTTTATTTTATTTCTCTTTTAATTCCAAAGGGTCAATATCTACTCTTATATAATATATATATAAATTCAAATTAAGTTTTAATTAGATATTGGTTATTATTAAATCTATAAGATATATTATTTATTATAAAATAAATTTGGATTATCAAAGAAAAATGTTTTTATAATATTTTGAAACAAATCTAATTTATGTAATGCTTGTTTCACTATAAACAAGTTTTGGAAATTAATTTCAAGAAAATTTACCAAACAATGAAAAATATTTTAAGAAAAAAATCTAAATACTAGAAAAATATCAGTTGTTGAGACAAGTTTTTGAAGTGGCTATATATGTGCTTATGGAAGTGGTCATCTATCACTACATCAAGCACATAACTTACCTGATTTGTTGGCATGTTCGACCAAAATATTTTTGTTCATTTGCTTGCATCTTTTTGAGGATTTTGTGTAGTTAATTTCGTATTTATCATTGGAAAAGAGATTGAATCAAGAAGTGTTACTTTTCAAGGATCCTTATGTGATTTACTTACCTTATATATTGAGATATGCAATCCAAGAAGATATGGTCCAACTTTATGATCTTTTGTATCTTATATTAAGGATAATTGATTTGATGAAATTTGGACAAATCAAGTTGGATTAAAGGTTATTTTGTGAAGATAGATTCGTGCTTTAAATAAGGAAGGCTTGTTCAACCTTAATAGATGTTTTATTGTTAGGGAAAGTTGTTTTAAGTGGCTATCTAAGTGCCAACAAAAGTGTCCACTTCGGCTAGCACTTCAATGGCAACATAATTTGCCTTGTTGAGATGGAAATCTTTTTTAACCTAATCAATTATGAAATGACTTAAATGGTTTTGTGGACGTGTGTTGGCCCGTATTTGAATATCCATCTTGTGGAGCAACAAATTTTTGAAAATTGTATTGTATTGGATCAACAATTGAATACCTTGGAATAAGGAGATTAGATCAAGTCTACATTAAAGACTTATCTTGGAAATCTTTTATTTATCCTGGAACTTATGAGGATATTTTGTAAAGCTTTTCTATGAGGCTATTTTTGCAGGATCATGCTTGTAATTTATCTTTATCTTAGCAAGCCTTAAACTCTTATATATTAGAGGCTTGTGTAAATTAGAACGAAGGAGAGTTGTTATCACTTATATGTTCATTAAGGAACTTGTATTTGAGAGTGCATTAAGAGTGTAAAACAAGTTTGTTGTTTGGTTTTACAGCCTAAGTTCTCAGGGGAGAACTTAGAAATAAGAGATCTAGTGCCCTTAGTTTAGTGATTTCGTCTATATATACTTGTAATTTTTTGAAAAAATTGATTTAATAAAATATTCATCAGTATCATTAAATCTTGGTATATTGTCCTCAACGATTTTTACACTTAAAGCAAAATGAAAGCAAATATTTGCTCATTGATTATCTAACGTTTAACTAATACTAAGCAATATTACGTGGTTCAATCGTAATAAGGAAATACAAACTTATATTAGTAGATAATTTAAATGTATCCTTAGTCTAATCGAAATTGAAAAATCAATTGAAAGACTAATATGTCATCTATCAAGTCCAATTGGGGAGATACATTGTCTTAGGTATCGGAGCATATGTCTCACAGAAGATAGAGACATAGATGTCAATGACTAGATTAACAATACATCGAACAAGACCCAAGTCAAATAGACCCTAGATTCATTTATGGATTTATTCACTTGTGACATTCATTAGGCACCTTAATCTTGAGTGGTTGATGGACTATATATGTGTGACTCGTATACTTTAATGTAAATGAAAGTCTAAGTTCAAATAGATAAGGAATCGGAAGCTGATATGTTAGGTATAAGACTTCTGCATGATGTAGCATCATTCCACAACAGTGGAATTCATAGCCTAAATAAAGGGTAAATGATATCATGTCATTGGCATTACATTATAAATGAAAAGTACAAAGGTCATGGGTGATTTTTCTTAGTGATAAATGTCTCAAAATAATTCGAATGATGTGCAATTGTACACTATTGTTGACAAGTAATAAAGTAGTAAGTAAGATTTATCGTCTCCACAGGGACTGTAAATGTAAATCAAGAGTTGCAAATTAACACTTAGCAAGTTGGTTGGTGATGAGATAAATAAAAGTGTGATGAATTTCCTAATTACCCTAAAAATTAATCTAAGTGTGCTCACAAATAAAATAAACACAAAATTATACAAGTTTTAAGAGTTAATCACGATAGCATGCATGTGTTAGAATAATTATCCTTCCTAACTTGGAATTATTTAAACAATGTTAAAAGATGTTACGAAGTTTTCATGGCAAGTTGACAATTTATTAGCCCTATTAAATTAAGTTATAATATTGTTATTATTTAATTAATAAGTTCATCTAGCATATTTCTATGTTCAACCAACTCACAATTCCACAAGCAAACATCATACAAAGGTGATGTAAGGTAGTAATATTTTTAATATTATACACCATCCAAGTATTGTGTCAATTAATTATAATATTGATCGGATTAAATAACTAATTCAATTGCTTCCCTTCATTCACAATGCATGAGAAACATGTTCATAATTTTACTTGAATGAATAAATAGATCAAATGCACAAAACATCTTTAACAGAGCTAAATAATCTAGGATAAGGAATTTAAATCACTCTAACACCAAAAAAATTAAGCAATCATGATTATATTCAAAGCAGAAAACTTAGTTGCAATTATGTTTCTTGAATTTAACAAAAATAAAAGATTAAAGGGAAAGAGAATTGCTAAGTCATTTCTGGTGGATATCCGTGGCACTGCTCACTTTGCTCCTCATTTATTCTTCTCTTCTTGCTATGACTACCAAGCTTAAAATCTCTCAATATTTCCAAAAGGGAATGCTCTTAAAACCTTGCAAATACTCTCTCAAGTGGGAATGGATGAATGGAAAATGAGATAAAAGAATTGAAAAAAGATGGATGTGTGTAGAAGAAATGAGAGATGAAGAATGAGTTGATGTTGAGAAGTGAATGTAGCTCCCTTATTTATACTTGAGAGTCCACTTGAGTCTTTGTTATTTTTAGCATTTGACATCCCTTGAATTTCTCTTAAAGGTGATTAGCCTTTAAGTTTAGGAATGTGGGTGGACGGTTTGCTATTTTGGGAAGGGTGTTAGCTTGATTCAAGAGAGAAAGGTTGGAGGGAGTGGACCATTTGCATATTTTTTGGAAAGAGAGGTTGGTTGCTGATTTTAGAAGCTGATTTGGTGGTTTACCAAGTCCCCCTCAGATGGCTTGACATCCCCATGGCCAAATTGGGCTTTTTCCTTCCTTAATGGACAATTTAGGCTTCATTTTTTGCAGCAGGCTTGTCCAGCTTCAGTGACCTATTTGAGAGTGGGGTCAAGGTGAATTTGAGAGTCCAATACTTCATTTGGGTCATCCCATGCTAATTATTTATCAACCCGTGTTTGCATGGCTTATGCTGTAGAAATGCTATAGCATTGAGCATCAATAAGTAAGCTTCAAGACTGTATTATCTTCTAGTGCTCCACATTGGCAAAAGTATGTAAAATTAGCTTGTCATCAAGTAAAATAGAATTTTATTTTAAATTTATCCAACTTGACAAATTTGTAATAAAAATTATAGAATTTCCTATCAAGCACTTAGAATTTGGATAAATTACTAGTCAGAAGGTGCTACAAATGTCTATATAATTTAGAGTTATCAATAAATGATTCAATTACTATAGTAATTAACTTTTCATGAAGAAAGATGCAATAATTAAAATGAGATAAAATAAGATCATATTGGGAGAACGGATATATCCCAAAAAGAGTAAGGATATCCTATGAGTGTAAAACACTTATGACAAGGTCATTGGACAAGCAATTATTAAGTAGCTTTTGCAATGGTATTTAATAAGGGAGAGTTCATTCATGATACTTTAGGGGAACGACTTCATGACTAAATAATGTTGTAATTAATAGGAGAAGAGCTGAAACTTAAGTACAAATTATTTGAGTCTTAATTATATATGTCCAAACGGACATTCACTAGCTTGAGATAACCAAAACAAATTGCATGTAGAACCAATAATATGAAATGAATGAAAACAATGAAGTAAGATAAATAAATTGTATGTATCACTATCTGCAATGAATATATTTTCTCGCTAAAGTACAATAGTTGACTTAAGAATTAATTTAAGTTCTTCAAATTATTATTTAATTAATTTTAATTAAATAATTGAAGTTCGAAGTGAGAATTAAATTAATTAGTCATCGTAGATTTGTTGAATAAGCCAATTACATATATTTTCCTTATGGATTCTAATAATAAAGTTGTCATGACTTTAATGAAATTAGATTTGGGTTAAGAAAATAATTTAATTTAGAAATTAATTTAGTTAATTTAATTGATTGATTAAATAAATATTTGAGAAATAGAAAATAAATATTGGGTTGGATAATTTATAAATGTTGGCTAAAAGTCTAGATAGCACATATAATTGGATTCAATACATGAAAGACTCAATTTGGCCTTGTTACTTGAGAGGGCGACAAAAACTAGTATTTTACTAAGGTTGTCACCGCCCCTTGTGTTCAAGTTTTACTAGAACATTGTATTTTTTATTAAAATATTATTTAATTAGACATTATTCGAATAGAACTCTTGTATTGATTCTCTACAAATAGGAATTATGTGTTGAACTATTTACACATATTATTAGCATTGTTATTCTGTCAAAAAATAGTGGTAATTTATTTTACAAAATAAGTTTTATTTTATGGGAAAAACACATAGTTTTTTATTAAAGAGAGAATTAATTTTCTTACTAAAAGTTAATAAAGTTTTCATTCTGTGCTATCAGTTCGTGATACTTTGAGCCTACACTTAAAACAATTCATGGTTTAAGAATAGTGGAGAAAAGCGTTTGGCAAAAAGTCGGATCGACTTAATTGCCTCATATAAAGCATAGAAATAATTTTGGTTAAATTTTATTGCTACAAAAGACTCAATTTTAAAGAAAAAATTTAAAAAATTTTAAATTTCCTTTGTGCCTAAAAACACTATTTTCTAAATTGATTTTTCCAATATGGTCTATATCTTTAGCTACAAAAGTGAGACTGCTATACCAATGTGTGATAGGACTTAAATCACTTGTATTGGTATTAAAGATAATGTATTTACTCACTAAGCTAGGCTTTACAAGCATAAGGAAACCGAACTTGTTTTTGTTCTATTTTGCGTAGTGCCATCTGAAGTTTCCACTCCCACTACCACTTTGGTCATTATTTACGTACTCTATTTTTCTTAAGCAATTATTAGATGTAGGTTCAGGTTAACATCATATTTTCTAGAAAATCAATCCATTTTCTTAAATTTATTTTTAATAAAACAAACTTAGGCTAATTTTAAATTTTACCATCAAGTCACTTTCTAACACAAATCCTATCAATGTTATCTAGGACCCTCCTACCAACTCTACATAATAAGGCCCTCATTTAGAAATCTCTCTATATAAGCTCCTCTCATCACAAAGAAAACTCTAAGTTACAAGCCTTTTATATAAGCTCCTATCATCACAAAGAAAACTCTATGTTACAAGCCTTTTATATAAGCTCCTCCCATCACCAAGAAAGCTTTTAAGTTTTTCTCCTTTACTAAAACTCCCTCCAACTTTCATATCCCTCCAAATCCCGTCATAGCCTTCCCTAGAGACTCCTGAACACCACTAGTGACTTTTGGCACAATCATGTAAACCAACTCCGAGCTTCATATTCAAATCTCATATCAATAATTAGCATCATTAGTATGAATTAGAAAAGGAACTATGTCTCTGGAAAATGAAAAAATTCCTAACATGCAAAACCATTAAATTTCAAAAGATTTGGCTAAGGGATACAAAGAACTTCACCAAACGCGTTCCAACTTAGGGGTAAGAAATATATTCCTTTCAATCACAATAAGAAAGAATCGATAGATCTCACCCTAGCTTATATAAAGAAATACTTCTTGTAAGTGAAGAGCATAGATGTAAAGACAAAATAAATCGATTATGAAGAAACTTTCTCTCTAGTGGCCATACTCAAGTCAATCCACATATTGTTATCCATTATGATGGCTCTCGATTACGAGATCTGGCAAATGGATATAAAGACGGCATTCTTGAACGACTATCTTGAAGAGAGCATCTGTATGATGCAAACCACCGGATATATAACTAAAAGAAACGAGCATAAAGCTTGCACACTGCTTTGGTTCATATATTGAATTAAACAAGTATCCCGCTCATGGAATCAAAGATTTGATCAAGTATTTAAGCAAAATGTTGATGAACCTTGTGTTTATAAACGTATTAATGATAGAAAGGTGATCTTTTTTGTTCTATATGTTGATGGCATTCTACTTATTAGAAATCATGTAAGGACATTGTCATCAGTTAAACTGTGGTTAACTCAATAGTTTAGCATGAAGGACTTGGGTGAAACTAATTTTGTTTTAGGTATTTGGATTCTAAGAGATCGAAAGAACAAAATGATAGCATTATCAAAAGCTTCATATATAGGCAAGATATTGGAACGTTATGTAATGACCAATTCAAAAAAGAGAACTCAATCCTCTATATCAGAATTTCATCTTTCTTTGGAGGAATGTCCTAAGATAGCGAAAGAAACAAAATACATAAGAAATGTTTCTTATGCTTCAGTAGTAGGAAGTCTCATTTATGCTATGTTATCCTCACATCCAGATATTTGTTCTATAATAGAGTTGGTTAGTCGATATTAGACGAATCCCAGTCTAAGACACTGGCAAGTAGTTAAGCATATACTCAAGTATTTATGGAGACTAACGGGTTATATGCTTGTGTACTCCGAAGGTGATCTTACTCCTATTGACTATACTGATTCTAACTTCCAAACATGTCGGGATTCAAGAAAATCGACATCAAACAATATCTTTGTCCTAGGTGGCGGGTTTATAATATGTAGAAATGTAAAGCAAAGGTGAACTATTGACTCCACTATAAAGGTTGAATATGTGATTGTTTCTAAGGCAACAACAGAAGTAATATGACTTCAAAAGTTCCTTACGAATTTTGAAGTCGTTCCTAGTATCGAAAAAGTTATCACATTGTATTATGATAATAGTGTGAAAATAGCTAACACTAAGGAAACCAAAAACCATAAGAAGTCAAAGCACGTTGATAGAAAGTATCACATCATAAGGGAGGCAATAACAGACGGAATAGTGGATGTAGTCAAAGTTACATAAGAGGAAAACCTTGTGGACTGTTTTACCAAGACTCTAATAGTTCAAAGTTTTAAAAAACATGTAAAGGGTAGGGAATGTAAAATATGACTTATCTACTTCACTAGGGCAAGTGGGAGACTATTGGATCCGGTGCCCTAAGTGTAGTATATTTGTTTTGTATACTTTTATTTTTCGAACAAATTGGTTTAATACAATATCCATTAATTACATTAATATCTTTTGTATATTGCCCTCAATGTTTTTGCACGCAAAGAAAAATGGAAATAAATATTGGCTTATTGGTTATCTAACATTTAACTAATACTAAGCGGTATTAAGTGGTCAGATCGTAATACAAAAAGGTAACTTGTATTAGTAAATGAATCTAAACATGCCCTTAATCTAATCAGAAATCTGCAAACTGATTGAAAGGCTAATATGTCATTTACCAAGTCCAATTGGGGAAATGTTTTCTCTTGAGCATCAGAGCATATGACTCCTAGAATATAGAGACATAGATGTAACTAATTAGACCAGCAGTACATCAAACAAGCCACAAGTAGAATAGATCTTAGATTTATTTATGGATTTATTCACTTGTGACATTCATAGTGTGGCATGCCTAAATCTTGAGTGCATGATAGACTATGTATACATGACTCATATACTTTGATGTAAGTAAAAGCCCGAGTTCAAATAGATAAGATACTGAAAGCTGGTGCGTTCGGTATACAACTTCTGCAGTATGTGGCATCATTCACAATAGTGGAATTCATAGCTCAACTAATGGGTAAATGATAACCTATCATCGGTATTACATGATAGATGAAAAATAAACGTGGCCACATGTTTCATATATTGTTATTCTACTAGAAAGTAGTGGGACCTTTTTTTTCTAAGAATAAATTCCATTTTTTGGGAATTACAATTTCTATTGGTTTTTATTGAAAGAATTACTTTCCTACTGAAAGTAATAATTCAGTCTCTTGTTTTATGTTTGGTTCATGTTGCTCGAGTCCACACTCAACACAATTCAAGGTACGAGGATAACAGAGAAGGTCGTTCGATTTAAAGCCATTCGACTAAAAGTCGAGAACAATTTAAATCTGTCTCACTTAAAGTACATATGCTTTTCAAGAAAAATATTTTTTGCTATAAATATCATAAATCGGCTCGATTTTCAAAATTTTTAAACTCCCCCATAATTGAAAATCATTTTTTTAACCAGATTTTTCCAACAGTGCCACCCACCCCTAATCTACTTAGAGTAGGGGTGTGTTTTTTATTAAATAAATATTATTTGTTTAGGGCTTGTTCAACCAGGATTCTTCAATCTCTCCCTATAAATAGATGTCACATGTTGCCCTAAAACACGCACTTCTTTATTATTGAGTTATTGTTTCTGCTAGAAAATAGTGATAATTTACTTAGAATAAATTTTATTTTCTAGGAATTACGATCTTTACTTGCTTCTGTTATGAGAATTACTTTCCTACTGAAAGTAAAAATATCATTTCTTGTTCTGTGTTTAGTTCGTGTTACTCGAAACCACACTCAGCACAATTCGTGGTACGAGAATAACAGAGAAGGTGTAACACCCCTAACCCGTATCCATCTCCAGAATAGGGTTATAGAGCATTACCGGAGTTTACAAATTAATTTACAGACATTTCATTTCATCAAGCATTCATATTTAAAATCAATCAAAATAAAAACATTAATGAGCTAACGTTGGCCAATTTAACTCATACATGTCATTATAACCAGAATCAAAACATCAAAAATTACCGATAGAATTAGTGGACAGTGTGATAAACATTCATACATCCATTCAATGCATTATTCCCCTTTTTATCAAATATATCAATGTTTCATCAAGTTTCATACAATGAAAATTCAAATCATATTCACATCAATAACATACATTTCAAGCATTTAAGAATATAATTCAAGTTACACGAACTTACCAGACTAAATTACAGAAATACCAAAAATTCAGGGACATTTTTTCCTCGAATTTCCATCCAATCATGATCTAAATTAATATTTCATTCAATTTATTAATTTAAATAATAAAAAAATTCATTTCATGTAATTTGGTCACTTTTTGACATTTTTACCAATTTACCCTTAAAATATTACTTTTATTCAATTTAGTCCTTAAACCTAAAACATGCAAATTGGCCATTTTTAATGAAAACTCATGCTAGTTGAATAATTATTTATTTTCCTCCTCCTCCTCTCCATTCCACATCCTTAATGTATAATATGCTTATATGTAACATTATCTATAATTCCATCATTTATTTATATATTAATTCAAAGTTGTCCACTTGAGTCATAGTCACTAAATTATTTATATCTTGAGCTATGGAACTCTGAATTAAGATCTGCTAAATTCCTACAAAACTAGACTCACATAACTTCTTACCATAAAATTTTTAGAATTTTTGGTTTAACCAATAATTACAGTTTATTCTTTAAAGTTTCCCTGTTTCACTGTTTGACAGTTCCGACCCCTCTTCACTAAAAATTAATTATCTCTTTATACAGAATTTGGATGATGTTTTTGTTTGTTTCTATTGAAAATATACTCATTAAGTATTTTAAACATATAAATTTAAGCCTCTAATTATTTTTATTCAATTTTTGATGATTTTCCAAAGTCAAAACAGGGGAACCCGAATTCATTCTGACCTTGTCTCACAAAATTTATTATATCTCATGATTTACAATTCCATTACTTACACCGTTTCTTCTACGAGAAACTAGACTTAATAATCTTTTCCATATTTTTTTCATCCTCTAATTCAATTTCCACAATTTATGGTGATTTTTCAAAGTTAACCTACTGCTGTTGTCCAAAATTGTTTTAGTGCAAGATGTTGGTTACTAAATTTATAACTCCCTTATTCCCTTTCTCTATAATATTTCCCATCATTTTCACTTATTTCCCTTCACTAATATATCAAGAACATAAGACTTTAGTTAAGAAAACTCTACTATAACATCATTTCCATACTTTTTCAACTATAACAAACTTAAAAATATATTGAAATCTTGATGTTCTTACCTTATGCTATTGATTTCAATCTTTAACTTGATTTTCTCTCTCCTCCAGCTTCTATTTCTTGAATCTAACTTGACATTCTAGCTCCCCATTGTCTCCTTATTATTTTTCTCTCTTGGAAGCTATGGAAATTTTTTGATTTCTAGGTGAAAATAGTAAATTTTTGGTGAAATGACCAAATTGTAAAAAAGGCAAAACTTTCTTTCTTCTCTTCTCTTCTAACGTTGGTTGCATGGAAAGATGATGATTTTTCATCATCTTTCCTCCCTTTTATATTAATTATTTAATAATAAAATAATACTAAAAATCTTAATAAAATATTAATTAAATAACATTTATCTAATTAATTAATTAAAAATATCACAAACATCATCATTACCTTATAGAAGTCTCTCTCTATTTGACCATTTTGCCCTTTATAATCTTTAAAATTCCATCCTTGAGTCATCACTTAATTTGGTAAAATTGCAATTTAGTCCCTCAAAATTCTTCACCTTTTCAATTTGGTCCTAATTCATCCATTTTCCTTAGTTTTTAGATTATTCCACCCTTAAATATTTACACTATTGATCTTTCAAATTTTTCATATTTGTACTTTAACCCCTCAAATTTTGAGTATTTACTCTTAGGCAACAAAACTTTTCTCACTTTTGCAATTTAATCCTTTCTTGGATTAATATGTCATAATATACTTCCCAATGTTGACATAACTCAATATTACCCTTTTTATCTCTTTATTTCATTATTTTACTATATCAAGGATATTATCTTACTTTCTTACTGTAGTAATTTTCAGGGTATTACAGAAGGTCATTTGGTTGAAAGTCAAGATCGACTCAAATCCATCTCGCACAAAACATAGGTGCTTTTCGGTAAAAAATTTATTGTATTAAATATCACAAACCAGCTCGATTATGAAAATTTTTAAACTTCTGCAATAATTGTACATTGTTTCCTTAAATGTGTTTTTCCTACAATGATGCCTTACAACATAACACTTCAATACACATTGAGCCCTTATGTGTTTGGTGTGTTATGTTGGATGAACAATTAGTGCTATATGTGTGGTGTGATCGGTAATCTCAAGTATCCGAGTCCTATTCCACTAGAGTTTACTAAAGGTTAAGTGTTTATTATTAATGCAATATGGTTTTACAAAAATGTTGTATATTAAAATGGACCTAAATAGAGTTACTTGGTTAAAATGTGAAAGGAACGAATAATTGGTTATAAGTGGCCCAAGTTTGAATAAAGATAAGATTAATAAGTTAAATTAGTGAAATAAGTTCTTAACATTGAAATGCCATGTGAATAACAAGTGAGAAGAATTTAAGTGATGTGTTTATAAGTCTCAAAACAAAGCAACCTATATAATTATCTATGGAAAATGTGCAACATAATATGGGATTGAAATTAAAAAAACATGTGACATAAGTGAATGATCAAAAATTGAATAGAAAGAGATAATAAGTGATAATCATTTTGAAAATGAAATATGAAATTATAATGAATTATAGTTGACCCTTAAGAAACTTAAGAAAGAATGAATTGGTGTATGGACCAAAGTCATTGTTACTAAGTGGCATACTTAAATATGAAATTTATAATTAATAAATGACTCAGTTCTAGTTTAAAAGATAGTAAAGTAAGAAATCTTAGTGTACTTACAAATTTTTTTGAGCTTAACACATTAGTGGTTTATAACGCGTAGTTGGAAAATCCATTTTAAGAAGATAGAGATCATGTCAGGAAAGACCACATTCTCGAGCGAGGTTTGAAGTACTTTGAAATTTTAGTTTTGTATCAATTGTATTAGAAGAGATTGAAATGGTATGTATACATAGACTAAGTGTATTTGATATTAAGTTTGTAAAGTTTTCATGATTTGTATAATTCTTTTAATGTTTTTAAGATAAGCTGTGGTCTTTATTTGATTTAACCATGTTTTTAAGATAAACTAGAATTATCCTCGTTTTCGTCAATGATATTCAAATTTTAATATGTTTTTATTTATTTAATAATAAAATTAAACAAATTAAAATTTATTAAATAATAGTTATTGTATTTATTAAATAATATTTTACATTTAGTTATTTATGAATATTAAATGACAACTCAACAATGTCATTTTCTATTTTCTTGAGGGTTGCTTTAAAGTTATTGTTTAGATATATGTTCAAATGAGTGCCTATAAAGTTTTGAAGTGAATTAGAACTCACTGGTAGTTTAAATGAGCTTTGATAACATTTTAGAAATAAAGTGTCATCAATTATTATTGTTTGGGATAGTAGTTGTAGGGTCATCCAAATAGCATAATTTAGTCATTCGAATGAAGGGCAAATTGTCTTAACAAATGTGCTTTTGCTAGAATGCACATGAATGAAAAAAAGTAGCCATTTGGATGGCATCAAAGTTGTTTTGAAATATGTAAAAAAGTGTTGATTGCATTTTAAGTTAACAAAATAATAGTTATTGTAATTACCACATCCAAACACCTAGAGGATGATTTGATAACATTTTTAAAATGTCTTTGAGCCATTGAAAAGGTTGGAAATTGTTTTATTGGATTTTATTAAAATTTTCAAGTAATGATTTTGTTAAAAGAAATTTAGGAAATGCAAAGAATTGATCAATGCAACATCGTCTACTTGTACTAGACATCGGATCTAGTAAGGGGTGTTACATAGATGCTACTACTCTTAATGGAAAAATAAATAATTTTATCAAATATACACATTATCTTTGAACATTTAAATATACATCCAGCAAAAATATTAATTTGACTTCATAAATTTTACTAGCCGTATAATAAATAATTCACCTTTGGGCAAATTATGAAATTCTAATAAGTAGTAAAAGTCAATTTATCTATTTTTTCATTATAAACATTTCATTTTTATATGGATATTGATAATTATACACATGAATGATTTAATTTACACCTATGAAAACTTTCTAATTTGGTCACTTTCGTGATGACTAACAAATTATATATATCACACAGACATCAAATTTAAAATATTATGTAACATCCCATTTTCAGTGGAGTCGAAAACTATGATTTCGGGACCCCATTTCTGTCGAACAAGTCATTACTTTATTACTTATTAATGATTATAGGGTCGTATGAGAACTGTATTAATAGTTGGTTAGGAAATCCTAACGTTTAGGTAGCTAATTATTTAAGAAGGACTAAATTGCAAAGGTTATCAAACTTAGAAATTATAGCTAAATGATTATGGAAGGATAATTAGGTGACCTTAAACAGTAAATATACCATATCAATTGTTAGTGGACAAACATGGACATGGTTTAGTTATTATTAAGTTAATAATAAAGGGTAAAAGAGTAATTAGTTAAATAAATGAATTAATGTAAAAAAAAAAGCCAAATAGGTCATCTTCTTCATCTTTTTCCACTCAAAAATTGAAACCACCATAGCCAAGAATAAAGATCTTCTGTTTAGACTGATTTTTAGTAATATTTAAGGTATAAGGACTTGATTGTGTAAATGCCAAAACTTCATGGAATTGTTGTAAAAGCATGGTAATTTTGGGCAATAATAAGTCCATAGAATATGCTGTCAACATGAATAAGGAGTAAATTGGATAAATTCTCAAGTTTAAGGTTTAAGGATTAAATTGCATAAAAAGAAAATGTTGGGTTAATTTTGTAAAATAATGATGGAGGTGTCTAATTGTATAAAATGTTTATTTGAGTGCTGGAATGATATTAATTGAATAAAATTATCATTTAGATCAAGGAACTCATCAACTGGAATTAAACTGAGGAAAAACCAAAGTCTCAAATTAGTTGTCGACGTTGTTCTACAACTGTTTATAATCGAGGTAAGTTTGTAGTCCTTGAACTCGAACTCTATTTATTTATTTTAATTAATTTAATTGTTGTTTTGGTATCTAATTATATTCTTATATGTAATTGGTTAATCTGATTGAATGGAGAATTATGGAGTTATATATGTATGATTATGGAATAGATTAAAGATTTACTTATAGTTATTTGTGGCAAATGGTTGAATTATGAAATGTGGAATTGTGGATTTTGTTATTATGCAAATCTTCGTTGATTTTTCCGACTAGTGTTGGGCACACATTTAATATCGTCGATTTATTTGATTAGCGTTGGGCGCAAATCTTTGTTGGGTTATCCGACTAGTGTTGGGCACACATTTAATATCGTCAGTTTATCCGACTAGTGCTGAGCACAAATCTTTGTTGGGTTATCCAACTAGTGTTGAGCACACACATTTATTTTTATCGGTTTATCCGACTAACACTAGGCACAAAACTTTATTACAGTTTATCCATTAGGCACCGGGTGTCAACAACAGATTAACTCACATTGATAATGTATAATTGATTCATCAGAAAAGGTTGGTAAATGAGGCTTATCATGGAAGGTGTATGGAATACTCATGTTGAACTTTATGGTAGATTAAGTGGAAATAAAGTTTACATGATAGGGGTTATGAAATTATGGTTATTAAGTGTAATTGTAGTTCATTAAGTTAAGAAATTTATTCAATATTATATCATTCCTTTGTGTGCAGGTTAGGTACCTATTTTTGATTGACATCTCGGCATCCAAAGACAATCATGAACTCAATGTTGGTGATGTTTTCTTTTTGTGTCTTGGCATGTACTTAGGATAATAATGTTTTGACTTAAGATCTTTTAGTATATAGATGAATATAGTGAAGGTAATTTATAAGGGATGTTGTCATCTAGACTTTTGGAATGATGTTGACTTTAAAGTAAATGCTTGTATATAAGTGTTTTGTGATGTATGTATATGTCATCTATATGGTGATTCTAGTGAAATGGTAACTTGATGTGAGTATATATATATATATATATATTTAGTCATTTTGGTTGATGTTTGAATGCAAATGGTTGTTAAGATCATGTATTTTCTTAGTTTGGTTATTTAATTAAATGGTCTTTGATTGAGGTGCCTTTGAATGTCATATGGTTAGGCTTAGGATGATTGAAATTATGGTATGAAATTAAAGATTTGAATGTGGTTTTGAACCTAGGTTTCATTTAGATATTGTATGTCTTATGGTGCAAGGATTGGGGTATGAAATTGCTTGTCTTAGGGGTTAATTATGCTGCACACGGCCTAGAGCACGGGCTGGCACAGGGCTATGTATCTTATTTGTTTTCAGTGCAGGTTGGTCCACACAGGCATAGAGAGTTACACGGCCGTGTGACCCTAAGCTACACGGGCACAATAAGTTACATGATCTGCGTACACGGCCATGTTATGAGTCACACAGTCTGGACTCTGTCACGAGGCCGTATGACCCTTGTTTCAAAAATTTTCAAATTTTCTTTAAAACTTCTTAATTGATTTCAATTTGGTCCCTAAATGTTCCAAATTTATAATTAGTTTGATTGTTTTGAATTAAATTGATTGATTGTTTCTAAGTTCAACAATTGTTACAATTTGATTGGTAATGTCCTATAACCGCAATCTGGCAACATATACAAGTTTAGGGTGTTACATATTCACTTTTAAATGATATGAATTATTAAAGCTCATTTACATAAAATGCATAAAACCTCATAATTAAATCTATTCTCAATTTTTATCATTGCATTCAAAAGAATAATACATAAAAATAACATATGTATATTAATTATTACTAAAAAAATACTTGTAGAGGTTTGTGCTACAAATCATAGATTAATTTTTGCCAATGCAAAAACACTTTTATTCCATCATCCAAGGACGAAGCCAAGGGGTGGCCAAGCACATTACCCTTTAACAAAATGGGTAAATTATCTGATTGGTTTGATCTTCATAATTTATCATTCAATTGAAGTAATTTTATCATAAAAATTTAACTTTGTCCCTCCTCCTCCTCCTCCTCCTTCCAAAACTTAACATTTTTTTTCCTAAACCTCTAATATAAAATTTCTAACTACGTCATTGATTGAGATATATACATAAATAAACCATTTTCATGCATACGATTTAAACTCTTAAAAATGACATAATCATCTTGAAGCCTTATTGTAATTGTTCAACTTTCAAAACTATTTTAATACAAAGTAGTTAAAGAATTGAGAATTCTACCAAAGAATTATCATGTGAAACTAATCTACCCAAGAATAAAAAATATTACATACTAAGATGTTATTATGGGATATCATTAGAGATCATAAAAAGAAAAGCATAACATACCTAATAAAAGAATTTAAAAAGGAAAATAATATATTCTTGGTAAAAAGATTTTTCCAGTCTCTCTCTATTTCGAAATTGAGCAAATTAGTCATTCTCAAAAAGATTGGAGCAATTTAGTCCTTATCAATTTTCAAAGTGAATAACTAAGGACAATTAATCACGAAGTTGATGTCTTTCATCAATTATTAATAATTTTGATTGGTATAATAATAAGTGTAGCCTTCAATGATTATATATTTTTGTCATTTTGACCTTAATTCTAAAAAAATTAAACAAATTCAACTTCAACATTCACACATGTACACAAATGTTGTAGGATAAATTTGTTAAATTAGGACAAAATTAATAGAATGTGTAAACTTTGAGGGCTAAATTTGTTAGGGTAAACTACACCAATTGTCCCTAACCTTTGATTAAAATTACATTTCAGTTACCCAACTTTCAAAAGTTACATAATTTTCACTAAAGTCTTCCGTTAAGAGGATGATGTGGCACGTTAGTTTAGAAGTTTAATAACCAATTTAACCCCTAAACTATAACTAAAATATCAATTTGATACTTTTAAAACTTTCTTAATAATAATTTTAAAAAATTTAAAGGATAAACTACTCAAAAAGTCACCTAAGTTTTAATTTGTTCTATTTTGGTCGCTGAATTTTTTTGTTTGTTAATTTAGTCACTTCTGTTAAATTACTTGTCATTTTTAATCACTCCATTGTTAAAATACCTTGATCACTTAACGAAATGTTGATTTGGCAAACTTTTGATTGGTATAATAACAAATTTAACCCTTCATACTTTACACATTCAGTCAAGTTGGTCCTAATTCTAAAAAATCAACAAATTTAACCCTCAATGTTTGAACATTTTTTCAATTTAGTCCAAATTCAAAAATTTTATAATTTTAAAAACTTAAAAATATATATTTTATAAAAAGACATAAAAATATTAAATATTAAAAAATATATAAATATATACAAGATGCTTGGGAAGTTTTTCCAACACATGCCATAAATAGAAACAATGGTGTGTAGCAAGAAACACGGCAATTATAACTGCTTTTATGGCATTGTTTTGATCAATGAGCATCACTTTCAGAGCTCGTTTCCCCATTGCTATAAACCAAGTTTGCATCTCCAAAAGAAAAGTATAAATTGCTTCATCTGCAATCAAAGCGCAACCAAGTAATTTTATATATTTTTTAATATTTTATATTTATATGTCTTTTTATAATAAATTATATATTTAGAGTTTTTAAAATTTTAATTTTTTTGAATTTGGACTAAATCAATAAAATGTGTAAAGTTTTAAGTGCTAAATTTGTTATTATATCAATCAAAAGATTACCATATCATCATTTTGTTCAATCACCAAGGCCTTTTAATAGTGGAGTGGCTAAAAACAACAATTAATCTAACGGAAGTGACTACATTAACACAAAAAAATTTGACGACCAAAATAGGAACACGTTAAAACTTAGGTGATTATCTAAGTAGTTTATCCTTTAATTTTTTTTAGAATTATGATTAAGAAAGTTTTAAAAGTATCAAATTGATATTTTAGTTATAGTTTAGGGGTTAAATTGGCTATTAACCTTTTAAATTAACGTGCCACATTATCCTCTTAATGGAAGTTAGTGTAAGCATGACCAAAATATAATATTTCGATAAATTTAGTGACGATTGATACGTCATAATTTGATATATCATATTAGGCTCCCTAGTACGTTTAAAGAGCTTGTTTTTTATCAGTTTATATATTTTTATCATGCTTTTACTTAGATTTAGTTCTTTACACAAATAAGTGATTAGTGTGTATTTTATGTTATTTTGAGACCCAAGATAATCAATTGACATCCGGAGCATCTAACAAGGTTGGTGGATGATGTAGGAAGCCCACAATGGCCCATATGGAGTGAGAACATCACCAAAAAAAGGGGTATTGTGATACCGAAGCATTTAAGTCGTGATAACCCTGACAATGTTGAAACAAGAAAGCTCGAGCCACTTATAGTGGTATTGCGATACCGACCATAAGGTATCGCGATACCCAAGACTCCCAAGGATCCTCATTTCAAAACTAGAGCTGATATCGTGATACCTAACTCTGGGTATCGTGACACCACTGTCGAAGGAGACAAAAAATGACCATTGGAGCAGTACTTATGCAACATGTCCCCCAACCAAAATTAGACATTTAGGGACAATTTGGTCAATATTTTTGTATGTGAACTCTATTAAAATAGGCCAAATTGTTTGAAACAAATGACACATTTCACATTTTGAGGTTTTTAGGATTACTTTCTTCATCTTTTAGGGTTTAGTTTTGTTCTCCATAGTCTAGGGTTTCATTTCTTGCTTATTTTTCTAGTGTTTCTTAGTTTCTTATAGTTAGTTAAGTTAGTTACTACTATAGCTAAGATCTATTTATTTATCTAGTCCTTAAAACTCTCTTGTAGTTACAATCTAATCCATTAATCGAATTTCATTTAGCTTTATTACATTTTATCTGTTAAAAATAATTTCTTTAGTGTTCTTGTTTTCTTTTCTTTCTATCATTGTTGTTATATCCAAGCTTTTGCAAGAAAGCTTGGGTTTTTATTGATTTGCTCAGGGTTTAAGTTAATATTATTCTCATTTAATTTCTTGCTGATTACGGGTTTCAATATGAGTATGAATGGCTAAATAGTTAGGGGTTGGTGATGGAAATGTTGGGTAATTGATTTTTGGATTTGGGGACTAAATTGTAAAACTAGACTAAATCGAATAGACTTAAAAACTTAGGATTGATGATCCTAAGGGAAAATCAAGATAAGTGAGATCGAGAGGAGATCTTATTGGGCACCAATTTGACAAGTCTCAGGTTAATTTGTGAGGTCGAGAGATAAATCAAACTAATTTGTCTAAATTGGTAAAGTTGAGGTTGAGAAGTAAAATGGAGCCAATTTAGTAGTAATAGCAATTTAGATACCTAATTCGAAAGTCAACCAACCACATGGAAATCAACCAACCACTCCCTATTATCGTATTTGCTTGTATTTGATAGTCATGTAGTTTGTTTTCTTAACAATTCAGTCCTTTTCAAATTTTAGTTAATTAATTGGTATAATCAAACTCTTGAATGGCTTTCCGTACTATAGTATCTAGCAAGTAGTTGTTTAGACTATTTATTTGCATGTTTGTAGCTAGAATTCACTTAATCACCGAATCTTGTAGGTTCGATCCTCAGAGTACTCATGTACCCCATTGTACAAATTATATTACAATTGAATGTCAGACTTGTAGACACTACATGTAATTATTTGGATTTGATTTTTTGTTTTAATGTTGATTCTCACTCAATCACGGTGCTCACATGACAAGGGCTGGCGAGGCGGTTAACGATTATGTAACTTTTGAAAGTTGGGTGACTGAAATGTTATTTTAATCAAAAGTTTGGGACAATTGGTGTAGTTTAGCCAATTTTTTATTATGCTAATCAAAATCATGTACAATTGATGGAAAACATTAGTTGCTTACTTTCAAAATTGATAGGGGTTAAAAGAGGAACCAATTTGCTCAATTTCAAAATTAAGAGGGACTAGAAAAGTCTTTTTACCTACATTCTTTAACCTTGCTCTTGATACCATTTGTGAAATTGAAGATCATAAGGCTATGCAAACCAAAACTTACTATATCATGAATAATAATTATAGGATCTTTAGAATAATATAATTTTTATTGGAATCATCAAAGAAAAATATCACAATAGATAGATTTCTCTCTTGACATTTTTCCTTGTGTTACACCTAACTCTTAAACAACTTATATATTATCAACTTTTAATTGGTAATGTCCTTCAAGTAATTGAATGAAGATTTAATTGCTATTAAAGTAATAACTTAATCACTTTAAATTAGGCTATGATCAATCACCTTAAGTTGTGATTTAATTTTAGACTTATTTTGACCTATAAGTTCAGGCTAAAATCTTGCATAGAAAGCACAACCGGATTGATAATTAAAATAAACCATAATAAATTCAGATAAGACCAACATATTATGAAACTTTTAAATATGGACTAAAAACTCACACATGAGTTACAGTGAGATCTCACAATTCCTAAACTTTAATATTACCATTAAACCAAGACTATATCAATTATATATATATTATTATTCTAAGAAAAGAAAATATAAGTGTATATATATAAAGATTCAAAGCAATATACAAAAATAAACATTGTGTTTTGGCTTGATGATTAAGGTATTCATTGTTTCAAGTGTGACCTTGAGTTCAAGTTGCGCTTGTTGCGTTGTTATTAGAATTTTGTCTCAAAAACAATTTAAATTTAAAAATTTTGTATTAAAACAATATATTTATTACTCTATAATGTGTAAACTGTTTTGTTGTATACTTTTCTCCCCTCACATGGCTTCTTACTTTTTGTCGTTCTTAATTAACTTGCGAAAAGTACGAGATTAACTTTAAGCCTTAGGACAAATTTATTTATATATATAATAACAGGATAATGGACCGACATGTATGTCTCAATCATATCCATATTCATATGATTTTTTAAATATCTAAACCAATTTTACACTTTATAATCAACCAAATCAATGTATACCATAGATACTATAAACGACCATCAACTATTTTTTTTTTTCTTAAGGGTTCGGTGGTAAAATAAATAATTAAAAAAAATTGGTAAGAGAAAAACCTACTTGCTGATGTGTTGGGTTATTAATTAAAATCTACTCTAAGTTATTCTACTTTTCATACTTTTAGAATTTAAGTTTTTTTTTATTTTTAAGAATTTAATTTCAATACTTTTTAAATTTTGAGATTCAAGTCTAATTATTAATACTGTTAAATTATTTCTATTAAATTTATTGATGTGACATTTTAAAATGAAAAAGAAAATCACTTGATAGTTATGTAACAAAAAAATATTGTAATAGATCTAAATTTAACAGAAAAAATTTAATTGTTTTAACAGTTGAGTTTGTATTTTTAAATCTAGAAAATAAAGAGATTAAAATTTTAAAAATAAAAAAATTTAATTTCAAATGCACGAAGAGTGCAAGAATTCTTAAAGTAGATTTTAACTTTAAAAATTATACTTGAGATTTAAGCATTAATTAATTAGAGGCTGATAAAGAGGGCAAGCAAGGGTATTGGTTCCCCAAATTGGAAAATTACAATTATAGTCCCTAATAAATTATCAAATTATAAATTAATATAGGGAAAAGTTACACTTTAGCTCCTAAAAAAAGTGAAAATTCTATTTAGTTCTTTTAAAAAATATATAATAAATTGATATATGATAAATTTTATATTTGACATCTTAAAAAAATTATAATTCAATTTTGGCTCCCTAATAAATTTCTTAGTTCGTCGTTGTAATTAATGAAAGTCCTTTTTAATGGGTTTAATTATAATTCAATTTTTTACCAAAAAAAAACTTTTAAATACCTAAGTGAAGAAAGTGGTATAACTTGAGGGGAGTTTTATATTTGAGTTTTTTTTAATGAGAAAAGATTAAGGTTGCATTTTGATAGTACAAAGTAATTAAATGAAAGTGTAATTAATTCATAGGGCAGTGATTACATTCTCTCGTAATTACAAAGAATTGTAATTTTCTAGACGTGTTTGACTAACAGGTTGTAGTTACATAGTAATTTCCCATGTTATGTTTGGTAGTACAAATTGTAATTACACAATTACATAATTTATATATTTTTAAAACATTAATTACTATAAAAAATTATTAGTATGATAAAAATATTTTCTAAACAACTAACAAAAATTAAATTCAAATAATTGTATATATTATGTTAGTCTAAAAAAGTTGATAATATTACTAATAAAAATAACAAGAAAAAGAAACATCATATGTAATTTTATCTAACTGTTTCAGTGCACATTTATTAGGTTATTTCATTTTTAATATTTAACATATGCTCATTATCATCATCTGTTGGTCCTTGACATCATCATCTGAATTTGAATCTACATCGTTAAAATTATCAAAATCTATTTCTTCCATGTACTCTTGAAGAATGTATCGTCTCAATTTCACCAATATTAAAGTTATGAAATATGCAACATGCTAATACAATTCAACCTTACTTTTTATGTTATACTAATGTGATGTTAATATAGGCAATACTTTTTAGAACAACGAGTGTCTTTTCAACCACATTTCAAAATCTTGAATATATTTAATTAAAAAGTTTGTGAGTTGTTTATTGTGCTTGTAACTGTCGCCATTCTTTCAATTTGTATCATACCTCTATGATATGATGCATGAAAATATTTTGTATTTACATAATTAGTGCCGACCTTATAATATTTGAGTTCACAGTCGAAAGGGTAAGTAGCTTTAATTATTAAAAATTTAAATAAACTTAATTTAGAGAAAGACTTATGCCTGGTTCTAACCATTTCTATGATAAGTAAATTGTCTAATAACTTTCATAAAACATCTTATAAATAAGATAATTTTCAATAACTTTAAAAAATTATTTTTATAAATAAATTATGATAAAAAACTATAATATCTTTCTTATGAATAAATATATTATTTTTATAATATATACAATGGAGACATAAAAAGTTATATTAATAGTTATTGGACACAAATTTTTATAAATAAGTATATTATAATACTTTTATAACATGTAAATTATTTTTTATAATAAAATTTTTGGTCAGAATTTTTTAAGATTTAAATAATATATAAATTTTGTTATAACTTCATAAAAAAATTTATTTAGGATTTATAATATAAGAAAATTTTGGTCATAACCATAATAAACACTCATGTGTTTATGCTCATAATATAATTTTTATAACTTGTATAGAAATAATTTTTTAAAATTAGATTTGGGTGTAATTATTTACATAATTTCTTCAATTTTTTTCTCTCTTAATAATTGAAAAATGTAATTGAAGTATTTCAATTACACCAAATTTGATGAGACCCGTCAATTATAATAATTTCTCAAAATGTTACGTTTATGTAATTATAAATAATTACACTTATAACATTTCAGTATTAAAATAATAGCTACAAATTACACGTATTTACGAAATTACTCGCGACAATGAAATTCCAGGACAAGGACAAGGTTGGAAAAAGCGATGTGTCAATTGTTAATTCGGTTATTATAGTTGTGAGCTGTTTTAGGAAAGTGCATGTGCAACGCAGTATTACTATATGTTTTTCCGTAAATACGTGGCGTAGAGAGAGCGGTTACTTATTGATGAAAGTCACAGAGCTGTCAGAAAAGGAACAATTGAGTTAGATTTCCGTCAGGTGTCCACCGAGGACCAAACACGGCCGTTGGATTGGAATTTCTTGATTTTTTCAATCAATATCTTAGTTTTTGGTTCAAACTAAGTCGTACAAAAAGAATTTAAGACTTGAAATATAATTTGATAATATTTTGAACAAAAATCAGGAATAAAAAACCCATTATGGAGAAACGACTCTTTTTTTCTGTTTTTCATTATTAGTCTCAAGTGTAAAATGTTAAAAAATTAATTTCCTTAAAAGGAATGAAGCGGGGAAATTACCAATAAAAGTCGATTTTTTTTAAAATTTATTGAAATGGGCCGATTTTTTGATTATTTACCGGAATAGTCTATTTTCCTGGAAATCGCGTCCACGTCAGCGCGATGTCAGGGTACATGTCAGGACATCGCGTCCACGTCAGCGCGACCTGCTGACGTGGAAGGAAATCACGCCCACGATGTCCTCCGCGCGTGAACAGTACCCCAACGGTCAAACCCCCCCAACGGTAAAAAAAAACTATAAATACCCCCACCCATTTATTTTTTTTTCACAAACAAATCCTATCTAATATTTCCTCTCTAATCCTCTCAATTTCCTTCCAAAATTCTCTGAAACCCATATTTAATTTCAATTTCCTCTCAATTTCCTTTTAAAATTCTCTTAAATCCATATTTAATTTCAATTTCCCCTCAATTTCATTTTTTAAAATAATTTTAAATTTTTTTATATTTTTTTTAAATAATTTTAAATTTTTTTATATTTTCATCAATGGCCGGATCATTGATTCGTCTTGATAGAAATCACATATCGGTGGAGCAAATGAAAATGGTAAGTATTAAATTTAATTTTTAATTATTATTTAAGATTTTTTTATTTATGTATTTTTAGATAATTATTAATTTATTATTTGTTATAAAAGTCTGAAGATCAGGTATTGGAATGTAGAATATGCATGCTTCTCCATCACCGTTAGTAGAGAACTACCTGCGAGAAGCGGGTTTTTGGCACATGGCGACGGTAGGCCGGGGATGCAAGTTGGACCCGAAACTAATTAGTGCGTTGATCGAGAGGTGGAGACCCGAGACACACACATTTCATCCTCCATGTGGAGAGTGCACTATCACTCTAGAAGATGTCAACATGCAGTTGGGATTGCCAGTGGACAGGGACCCAGTCACCGGGTCTGCCCAATCTAGCGATTGGGAGGCGGTGTGCTACGAGCTATTGGGTGCTATTCCGAAAAAAATGGATGGAGGTAAGGTCGAGATGGGCTGGTTACGTGCCACCTTCCCCGATCCGAATGCAAATTCAACCGAAATTAAAAGAATCCGATATGCTCGATCATACATTCTTCAAGTAATTAAAGGTTATCTGATGCCCGACACGTCACGGAGCCGTGTACATCTAAGGTGGCTACTAAAACTCGTTGATTTTAGAAGAGCCGGTGAATTTAGGGTCTGTTTGATTGCCAGTAAAATATTTTCCGTAAAATGATTTTTGGAAAATGTTTTACTTTTCTATAAAATGATTTACTGGAAAATATTTTCTGGTGTTTGATTGAATCTGTGTAAAATATTTTCTGCTGCTTGGCAGATTTTTTGAAAATATTTTTCGGAAAAGTTGTTTTTACATATATTAATATATATTAATAAATTTTTATATTTTAAATTATTTTTACTTATATTGCAATGATTTGTTTATAATAATACTCAATTATTAAGCTACAATATTAATCGTTATAAATTGAAAAAAACTAATATCAAATAAATTATTTGTAATTGTGTTAAAAAACAAGTATTGAATAATTAAAAAACAAGTTACTGGAAAATCGATAAACAGAAGCAGTTTTCTACCGGAAATGAAGAAAGGAATGAAGGAGGCGATAGAGAGGAGAGCACGGAAAATGTCTTACGGAAATTGAAAGGGTAAGACATTTTCCCTAAAATGTAACCCATTTTCCCTTGTTTTGGAGTTCATTTTCCAAATGGAAAATGTTTTCCGCCAATCAAACGCTGGAAAAGTTGGAAATGATTTTCCGGAAAATCAATTCCGTCAATCAAACAGACCCTTAGTTGGAGGTCTGCCGTCTTGGCAACATTATATCGGGAGATGTGCGGGGCGACGCGACCGAGGAGAGCAAACATCGAAGGTTGCCTGTCACTACTGCAATCATGGGCACGGTTTCGCTTTCCATTTCTACGTCCTCGAGTGAACCACCCATATACATTTTCACTCGTAACGAGGTAAATTTTATATTACATTTTGGAATTATTATGTAGATTTTGTAAGAATAAAAGTATGCTAAAAATTTATTTAATTAGGTGGAACCATCCGGCAAGTTATCGTGGATTACCGTCTGAACTTGAAGATATACGGATTCTATTGGACCAACGGTCGGAAGCAGAAGTAAGTATTATTGCAAATAGATATTTCCATACATTCGCTAGTCGATTGATATTTAGTATTTAGTATTTAGTATTATGTAATAACTAATATTTTTATCATGTTCATATAGTTTCAATGGACACCATACGAGGATCCGGAAATTCGGGCAGTAATCCTGGAAGAGTTTTTACAAAATCCGAACATTTGGCACGTGAAAGTGGTGTTGATCAACTATGCAACCGTAGAGCCCCACCAGACAGACAGAGTGCTACGATAGTTTGGATTTAGACAACCGATTCCTGCGGACCCTGAGGAGTTTGACGAGCACCACAAAATCGACCTTCGGCTATTAGGTACGGATTGGCCTAGATACTGGTCCGAGTACATGGAAATGTGGGAAAATCGACATGAATATCTACCTACTCGGGAACAAATCATCGTTCCGGAGTTAGCGTGCGTTCCAAAATACATGCCATGGTTTAGGATCCATGGCAAGCCGTATTTACTTACGCTAGAGGAGAGGCAGCGGCAAATACGTGTTGAAAGGGAAAGGCGCGGGCCTCTAAATCCAAGACGAGAAGACTACGAAGGCAGCCCCTCAACGAGGCCCAGACGGTCACCCGGCTCATCATCAGCGGCCATGCAATCAACGGCCCCAACGAGAGCACCGACGCAGTCACCTGACGCAGCAATTCAACAGATGATACCCACGCAACCGCCTTTCCCTATGATGCCAGGTGTGTTTCCTAGCCCTTATATGTACCCTAACCCTTACATGTATCCTTTTCTGAATACTATGGCAGGTTGGAGCCAAATGCCCGGTTCAGGACCATTTCCTGTGATGCCGAGCGGACCGTCGATATCTAGGCCAGCGGCGCAGGAGGGATCGCACATGCCTTTGGGGAGCTCTCCTTTTTACCAATCGCCAGCAACGTATGGCTTTCAAACACCGTCGCCGTTCATGATGCAAACACCTCCACATACACTATTCTTTGAAGGTGGGTCATCGTCCCAAGTCCGACAACCAGATGCCGATCCGGAAGAACCACAATCACCACCGGAGGAAGAACAACCGCCGCCAGAAGCTAGAGGAAGGAGGAATCCAGCGCGTAACCGTCGACGGCTGCCATGTGGAACCGAATCCCCCGGCCATAGACATTGATATAATAGGCATACAAATTTTTTCGAGTTATTTTGATATAATAAAAAAGACATTCTATTTGATGTCATAAAAACCCTAATTTAATTTTACTAACAATTAACTAACTTAATTAAAAACCCTAACCCTAACTAATTTAATTAAAAACCCTAACCCTAAACTAATTTAATTAAAAACTCTAATTTAATTTTACTAACAATTAACTAATTTAATTAAAAACTCTAACCCTAACCTAATTTAATTAAAAACCTAACCCTAAACTAATTAATTAAAAACCCTAATTTAATTTTACTAACAATTAACTAATTTAATTAAAAACCCTAACCCTAACCTAATTTAATTAAAAACCCTAATTTAATTTTACTAACAATTAACTAACTTAATTAAAAACCCTAACCCTAACCTAATTTAATTAAAAACCCTAATCCTAACCTAATTTAATTAAAAACCCTAACCCTAAACTAATTTAATTAAAACCCCTAATTTAATTTTAGTAACAATTAACTAACTTAATTAAAAACCCTAACTCTAACCTAATTTAATTAAAAACCCTAACCCTAACCTAATTTAATTAAAAACCCTAACCATAAACTAATTTAATTAAAAACCCTAACCCTAACCTAATTTAATTAAAAACCCTAACCCTAACCTAATTTAATTAAAAACCCTAACCCTAACCTAATTTAATTAAAAAACCTAACCCTAAACTAATTTAATAGAAACCCTAATTTAATTTTACTAACAATTAACTAACGTAATTAAAAACCCTAACCCTAATCTAATTTAATTAAAAACCCTAACCCTAACCTAATTTAATTAAAAACCCTAACCCTAAACTAACTTAATTAAAAACCCTAACCCTAAACTAATTTAATTAAAAACCCTAACCATTAACACAATTTTTGGACTTAATAATTTTACATAATTTGATAATTTTACTAACCATTAACACAACTTTTGGTCTTAATAATTTTACATATTTTGATAATATTACTAACCATTAACAAAAATTTTTTGGCTTAATAATTTTACATAATTTTACATAATGTTAGATTTGGTAAAATGTTTTGTCTGGAACTAACAATTAAATAATTTTACATATTTTGATAATATAATTACTAACCATTAACAAAATTTTTTTGGCTTAATAATTTTACATACTTTTACATAATGTTAGATTTGGTAAAATGTTTTGGCTTAATAATTTTACATACTTTTACATAATGTTAGATTTGGTAAAATGTTTTGTCTTAATAATTGTTACATACTTTTACATAATGTTAGATTTGATAAAATGTTTTGTCTGGAACTAACAATTAAATAATTTTACATAATTTGATAATTTTACTAACAATTAATACAATTATCAATTAATAATTGAAGAAAATATTATTTTTTCTAAAATTACATTCAGCTATTGCGATTAGGGCATGATCGACTTGTATGGCCTGGGTTCCTACACCATCCGAACAACTTCTGTTGACTGGCTGTTTCTCGGATATCCATATTGTTCCGTATTCTAGTGGAGCAAGGTCGACCCTTTGGTTTGCGACGCAATTCTCTATCCGGTAACAGCTTAAAAGGAGCAAGAGATACGGGCGGCCACTTACGTTCATCTGGGACCGGTGGGAAAACGTGTCTCCATACGTTGTACATGTTTTCTAGTTTGTACACTTCGTCCACATAACTCATCAGATCCAACCGGAGTTTCTGACAAGCTGCAATAACATGAGCGCATGGATAACGAAGTGCGTCAAACTTCCCACAGTCACAAGTCCTGTTTCGCAAGTGTACACGATACTGCCCGCCAACAACACCTTGGTGCGGTTTGTCAAACTCAGTCATGCGAAATCATTAATTGTCTTGATCGTGACACATTGCGTGCATGATGTTTGCCATTGCCTTCGCCTTGTTAATTTCTTGAACTACCTTACTGCACCATACATGGCCACCCAGCACCTGGCCTGCATAAGTTGCTGCTCGTTTTGGAAATAGCGCCGCCAAATGGAAATATGTCTCTCGCACAACCGATGTTATTGGTAGATGGCGCGTTCCTTTCAGAATAGAATTTATGCATTCAGCCAGGTTCGACGTCATATGGTCATATCGTATGCCTCCGTCGTATGCTTGTGTCCACTGTTCGAAACGTATATTACAAAGGTAGTCCGCCCCTTATCCGTTTTGGGATCGTAAAATTGCCAACATCTCCTGAAAACGGTCTTTATTTATTTCATACCCTACTAATATAAGATAATAGAAAAAATTTTATACCACTTCTACCAATAAAACTAATTCAAATTGACAAACGAAATAATACAGTTATAAACTAAATACCCATGTTGGTCACTTGTCGTCGTTCGCTCTTAGATGGATATTGCCTGTAGTAGTTCGAAGCAACGTGTCTTAGGCAATATCTATGGTGTGTGCGCTGCCACAAGCTTCTCTCTCGATCAAATGCAGCTAGTATACTGGCGCCCCGATCTGAAATAACACAGATATCAGGTTGGGGGCAGACATGCCTCCTTAACCTAGAGAGAAACCTAGAGAGAAAGAAATCCCAGTCATCAGACGACTCCTCCAGTGTTATTGCAAATACAATTGGAAGAATTCTCCCACCGCCGTCCTGTGCCATTGCAACCAATAGCCGATGAGTATACCTACCGAACATAAAGGTACCGTCAATTTGTACCAACGGCTTGCAGTATGGAAATACGTCTCGACATTGCTTAAAGGTCTAAAACAGGCGTTTGAACACTTGGCATCCACGTAACAATCGGCCGTTGTAGTACGCATGTTCCGTTTCAAGGTCTGTGATGGCACCTGGGACGTATCTCTCTAGCACCTGACACCACTGCCATATTTCATTATATGAGGCGTCCCACCCACTATGCATCTTCTCCAACGTCTTTTCTTAGCTATCCAAGCCTTGCGGTAAGAGGGCGTGTACCCCATTTGGCTACGAATATTGGCAATTATCACCGGCACTGAAGTTCTAGGATCTGCTTTTATCGTGGGCAGTATCAAGCTAGCTAACATAGCTGAATCCATTTTGGGATGATCTTGTGAAACACCTACAGAGGGAGTACATTAAATAATGTAACATTGCAAAATAAAATTATTATTCAGATAAATTCAATCATGTACCTGCAGCACATATATGTGGACCTTTGTACTTTTTTATCTCCCACAACCCTGTCCTTTTCCTTAACGAGGCGACGATTTTCCATGAACATGTGTCGTCTTGCACCGCACACTTCGCCTCAAACTTATCAGATTTTGATTTAACGACGTGGTAATTAACGCTGTTTTTGATGCTCTACTGTTTCAAAGCACCAATAAAACTATCCTTGTTGGTAAACTGATTACCAACTTCAAGTTCACCGAAATCTACCCCCGAACTTGTACGATCGCGCAACCGATATGGTAGATCTGGAAACTCTAACGCTTCATCTGTTGACAGATCGACATTATGCATGTGGGCTGGAGGTGAGTATACTCTGAATCATGGATTTTCTTCATTATATAGACTCCTTTCAGCATCTTCACCTTCTGTTGGAATAGGCTCCGGTTCAGAAAATAATCCCACTTCTGCACCATCCGGCCCGGGTTCTCGAGGTGGATCCACATCGGAGTCATCTTCTAACCCACAATCATCTGCAGCGTACGATGTCCCCTTACCGGTTGATGTCGTAGGTAGTACGTCATCCCTTCTTCTGGGCATTTGATAATGTCCCCAATTGGATGTAGATTGACATCCACTAGAACTTGATGCAGTTCCCCAATACGTATTTTCAGCATCAAACGTCGAGCCACCGACGTACATGTTTCATCTACTGACAGAGTGTCTTGCGAGGGATGTGCATTCGACACCACTACCGAACATGGGTTGTTCCATATTTTGTAACCCGCTAACCGAGTGTCGGCCAGGGGTCGTGTATACATCTCGAACACCGGATGGAAGTACATCAGTTGGCGACGTAAATTGTACATATAACTCAATATAAGTTGCTCCACTAGCAAGATGAGTCTGCACCATTGCCTCCAAGCTACGAGCACTTTTTATGTCGAACGAGTCATAAGTCACCGGATCAACACAATAACAAAATCAATACGTGATTGACAGAACTTTCATTGGCGTCGTTCCGAAGATTTTACGTCTAATTTTTTTACGAAGTTCTGTCAAATCTATGTTCTGGTTAAATGACAGTCGCACCGTATTCTCCGACAAAAAAACAACACCATTCTCGGTGTGGCAAACCTCACCATCGTAGTAAATAACAGTACTAATACGTTCACTCATTTTGAAACTCTAACTTTCTTAGACTCTCTAAATTGTTTCTGCTATGACTTATGCATTCTAAGAATATTTTCTGCCTAATTTATAGCCTCAGCCCAAACTTGTTACTGTAGCAAAATCGCGTCCACGAGGGCGCGATTTCACAATTTCTTCTCAAATAGCATTCCGGTAGAAGCGATTTTATACAATTTGACCAGAAACGTCAACTCGAAATAATTTATTCCGGGACCTAAAAATCCTAAAAAGCCTGAACCCTAAACCCTAAAAGCCAAAAAAACAAAACGTGAAAAATACGTCAAAATCACGTCCCTAGGAACGTGCTACGTGGCAGGACATCACGCCCACGTCAGCGCGACCTGCTAACGTGGGCGCGATGTCCTGACATGTCCCTGACATCGCGCTGACGTGGACGCGATTTCCCGGAAAATGGACCATTCTGGTAAATAATCAAAAAATCGGCATATTTCGGTAAATTTTAAAAAAAACGGCTTTTTTTGGTAATTTGCCCGAATCAAGCACCTGGGCGGCCCTGCCCCTCACGCACTAAATGCTAATCATAAACTCAATGAATAATAACTATGGCTTAGTGTCTATTTTATTTTTTAAAATATTTTTTTGGAACACATGACATTATTTCACCTGCTTGTGGAGTTTTTTGAAAACACTTGTAGCAGACCAAATAAATTCCCTATTTATTTTGAAAAAATAATATATAACTAAATCTAATAAAAATTGATCTTTTGTATGAAGGGTGGTTAAAGTTTTTGTTCGAAACATGTTTGACGCGGGTTCAAATCATATTACTCTCATCTCTTACTCTTATTATTGTATAAGAAAATCTAATAAAAACCGACTAAGGTGTTGTTTGATAAATTGAAATATTAAGTACTGAATTTAATTTATAAAATTTGTTTGGTATATTTATTAAAATGAAGTGCAGAATATGATTAGATTGTTTGATAAATGTAATTTTAAAAATTTTAAAGGTAAAATAATTAAAATATAAAATAAAATAAAAGAATTGAAAATTTTCCACATTAAGTGATAAGTAGCTCATTATCTACTTGTCATTTTCCACACTTTTTCATTGAAAAAAATTTATAATTTGTTTTTATTTTGAATTACCAAACATGCTTTAATATATTTAATCACTGGAACTATTAATTTTTAGTTGATTTAATTTTTTCAATGGGTTATCAAAGAATACCTAACTTTTAGCTTGGTTAATATCAATATTATTGTTAGTACAGACAAATGTCGGTTCGAACACTCTAAAGCGCGTTATCCTTTTTATTTAAAGATTGGGGTGGAATAAAAAATTAACAAAAGAAACCTCACTTTTAGCTTGGTTAATATCAATATTGTTGTTAGTACAGGAGAATGTGGGTTCAAACATTCTAAAGTGTTTGGAATAAAAAAATTGAATAAAAACTTGTAAATCAAGTAATTGCAAATTGTAATTTAGTATTAATATATGTAAATCTATTTTAAATACAAATTGACTAAATTTTTGTAAGAGATAAACACATAATTGAAATTTTGAAATAAGATTAGCTAATAATTTAAAACATTTTTTAAAAAAATAAAATTAATGGAATGCATGATATTCAATATTTTTTTCATAAAAGAAAATTATTGAAGTGATTTTTCTATGGAATCCAAAAGCACTATTTGCTCCAAAATAAAATTCCAAGACAAGTTGGCAAGTAGGCATAAGGTAGTTGAACCCAATGAGAGGCACTATTCTTGTCCACATCTATAATTCCATTTAAAATAAATAATATGTTGACAATATTGAGGCATTGCGTTTGTAGTCTCATTAAATTACACCAGATATAATTTAATTATTAAATATATTTTTTAATTATGATTTTAAAATTAATCACTTAATTAATTGAGTTTTTTTCCTATTTTTGTTAATTGTTGTTAAATGTCTAATGAGAAGGTTGATGTGATAATTAAAGAATTGGTATAATAACAAATTCAGTCTTCAACTTTTACGTATTTTATCAATTTAGCAATTAAAAAATTAATCCTTAAAATTTACAAATAATCTCAATTTGATATTTATTCTAAAAAATTAAAAAAATATAAAAATACATAAATATTTTCAAGAAAATATATAATATTAAATTTGAGGGCTAAATCTGTTATTATATCGATTTTTTAACTAACATGTCACCCTCCCATTAGTGCAATTAACGAAAATGGAAACAAAAATCTCGATTAGTTAAGTGACCAATTTACAAAAAATTATAGTTGGGTGACTGAAAAAGAAGCAAACGCATAGTTGGGTGATCAATTTAAAAAAATCATAGTTGGGTGACCAAAAAAAGAAAATGACCCATAGTTGGGTACCAATGGTGTAGTTTACCCTAATTATTATTGGCATGATGTTAAATTTAGCACTCAACATTTACTTATTTTGTCAATTTAACTTTTTCCTTTTTTGAGCTAAATTTGACTTCAATTTTTTTTAAATGTCAAATTACCTTTTTAAATAGAGATGCAGACAAAAACATTAGTTTTTTTAATTATCTTGTGTGCCAGTCCACATGTATTTTACACTGAAATAATATTATTCATCTTATGTCACATTAATAAATAATTTAAAAATTATAAAAATATTCAATATATATTATAAAATTATAAAAAAAAGTTTCAAAAAATAGCATGACATACATGTGGTTTTGCTATGCGGGCTGTTAAATTTAAAAATTTAATGTTTTAGTCAATATTTTCGTTAAAAAAACAACAAATTGATGGTTAAATTTGACTTTTTTTAAAAGGTTGAAAATTAAATTGACAAAATATGTAAATATTAAAATTTAAATTAAACATTACGCTATCATTATTTATGGTTTTTTTTTAAATTACTCTAGGTTTAAGTTTATTATTATATACATTGTCTAAATATATTTTCGATTTCAATTCAATTATACTTTATTTTGACTTCATTTTAATTATAATTACTCAAATATGCATTTATATTTATGTTGTGTTTGTATAAACTCCTTAAAAATAATATTTAATATTACAAACATTCAATAAAATATATTTTAGTTGTATAATTTTTAATATATAAAAGTAAAAAAAAAAAGTTTAGACCTTAATTAGAATGGTACTTTTGGATTCCAAATTATTTGAAGTTTGAACACGTCACCCAAAGTCAAAGTCAAACAGTTCCCACTTGATATAGAGGTGCTCATGGGCCGGCCGGCCCGGCCCGGCCCGACGACCCGCCCGAAATATGGGAGGATTTGGTAAAAATATAGGCCAGAAATATGGGCTTGGGAAAAAAAATGAGGCCGATTAAAAAACGGGCCGGGCCTCGGGCACCACTTTTTTGGCCCGGGCTCGGCCCGGCCCGGATATAATAAATATTTTTATTTTTTAATTTTTTAATTTTAAAATACTTTTAAAATACTTTTTTTAAATTTTTTTAAAAATACTTTTTTAATTTTTTTTTAATTTTAAAATATTTTTAAAATACTTTTTTTAATTTTTGTTTTAATTTTTAAAATACATTTTTGGTATTTATTTAAAAAATGGGCCGGGCCGGGCCGGACCCGGGCTTATGAATTTTTCCCGGGCCGGGTCTGGGCAAAATTCTATGCCCATATTTCGGGCCGGGCCGGGCTAGGGCCTAGGACCCAGGCCAAAATTTTTTTCTGGGCCCGGCCCGAACCCGGCCCAGCCCGACCCATGAGCACCTCTAACTTGATAATCAATTAATCATTTGATTCAATATTTGTCCCTCCATTTATTTCTTATATGTATATATTTTGCTAGGGTAAATTATACTTAAGATCCCTAAATTAATTAGTAAATTTACATTTTGATCACTCAACTTAAAAAATTTACAAAATGGTCATTGAATTATTCAAAAGTTTTTATTAAAGTCATTGAACTATTCGAAATTTTTATTTAAATCACTAGGTTGTTAAGTTTTTTTTTTTTAAAAAGTCTGACTAACAAGCTCCAAGCAACAATCGACGATTGATATAGTGGATCAGTACTCATTGATGAGTAGAAAAACATAACTTAGTTCCAAGTCGATCTAATAGTTAGTTTCGGAGAAGAAAATTGTTTCATGAAAAAAATTAAACTATAAAAGAGGAAGAAAAGAGCTTTCAATTGATGCAAACGGTATAAGTAGAGAAGACCATACAATAATGATTTTGACAACCCAATGACTTAAATAAAAACTTTTAAATAGTTCAATGACTATTTTATAACTGTTTAAAATAGAATGATCAAAATGTAAATTTACTAATAGTTTAGTGACTTTTAATTATTATTCAAATAACAATCTTTTCAAAACAAAAAGGGGAAAAATATCTTTTCTTAGGATAAGGAAATCTTCTTTCCTTCTTCAAAGTTGAAACAATATCTTATAAAGAATTTAGTGTATCTTTACAGATGGATTTGTGTTTTATAACACTAAATAGCATGATGAGAGATATTTTTGTTTCCTCTTTTTCTATAAGCATCCAAATGGTATTGATAATAAAAAGAAGAGAAAAAAAAATCATATTTCAAAAATACCTTTTATGACCATTATCTGTATTGGCCACATTAAGTGGAGATTGAAAATATCGTGGCTTGGCACTGAAAGATTTATATGTATATATAAAGGTATTAAAATTGTTAATTATTGGGTTAATCAAATTGAATTAGTATTAATTAAATTAATAGAATTTTTTAATTTTTTAATTGTTAACTGAACTAATTTTTTTTTAAAAAGTAACCAAACTTAAATATTTCGATTAATTCGGTCGGTTAATAGAATTAACCGAAATTTATATGTTTTTGTTTTTTGGTTAAAACAAGTATAAAACATATAAAAGAAATGATAATGTTCATTTGACCGAATTAACTGAATTAATCGAATTAAAACTACATACAATTTGTATTATTAATTATTAAGTTTGATTATTTCGGTTAATTACCATATTTTAAACCGAATTAACTGATAATCGAACTTCTAAAAAATCATTAACCGACCTTCGACCTAATTAAATCGATTAACTGACCGATTAACCGAATTAGATCCGTTCAGTCGGTTAATTCAATTTTAACCGAAATTTGAATACCCCTATGTATCTGCACAATTTTACTAACATATTATACATTAATTGATTGTTGGCTAATTGATTAATAAGTATATATATTTTTATTTTAATAATATTTTATTATTATTAAAATGCAATTTTTTTTTCTAAAATTCAGAATATTTAATAGTTAGTTGATGGGTGTCAAGATGGTAATGGAAGGTGGATATTTAAATCCACGTCCCATAAATTTTACTTTTTAAAAGTTTTTGATACAATGTTTAGAATTAGTGAATTACTCATAACTCTTTTTCAACCCTTAAATAGAATAATAAACATGTTTCAGTGCGTTTAAACACATATTCTCCTACATTGACAACAATGTCGATGCCAACTGAATTAAAACTCAGTCAACTTCTTTTTAATTTTTTTTATTTAAATTCTTTTACTTGTTAAAATCAAATGTTCTTATATTTGAATTTGGATAGTAATATAACTTTAATACTAATAATAAACATAATCAAATTTTAAAATAGATTTATAAATTTAACTTTGAATATTATAAAAATTATAAATAATAGAAACTCTATCACACACATATGCGAGTGAAAACCACGTATTTAGAATACAAAATATGTGTTTAAAAATAGCATACAATAAATAATAAAATATAATAATAATAATAATACATGAAAGATGTACGATATTAAAATAAAAAATTAGAATAAATTGTAAGTAAAACTAAATTTAAACAGATGAATACATCATATTACGATTACTAAATGAATACAATTATTTATCATGATGTTGTCATTGATCCTAAGCTGGTGCCGAGTTAATTTGTGGCACCATCTCAATCAACAACATTATTAATAAGAAACTCTATCACACGCGTATACATGTGGAAACTACGTATTTACAACAAAAATTTATGTTTAATTGATGGAGGTAATAAAACGTACATAATAAAATTAAAATGTATAAAAATATTTAAAATAAAACTTTGGTTGAGTGCTAATTTTTAAATTTTGCCAACCCAATTGGCATGGATTCAAATCTTATTATATGCATATTTTTTATTTTTTTAATAAAAAAATAAAGTGCCCTCAAATAATATAATTTGTTTTAAATACAAATAGACATTAAAGTAATTTTTCTAACTGTGGGACTTGGTTAATGGGTGGCACAAACTCAATAAAGGACTTTATAAATAATATAGATACGATTTGTTACTTAAGCATAAAGATTCTAGAGAACAACAATCCGAAACGGGTTTTGGGCTTTAGAAAAGCTAATGATGAAGTAGAGGCATGCACCATTGTCAAAATTCTTTGTAGGATGTATGAAATATCTAAATAAAAATACCTCAAAACTCCTTATATTATACTTTGGGCAAAAAAAATTCTATACTATACCATGTATTGCATTTTAGTCCTTTCAATAAAAAATGAGCAAATTAGTCCCTATACATTAGATGAGTGAGCAAAACAGTCTCTCTATCAAAGTTTGGTGTCTATATAAGGTATAATAATTGTAACACCCCTTACCCGAGACCGTTGCCAGAGTCAAGCATGAGGCGTTACTTGACTTAACTTAAAAGTTCGGGGCATAAAAATTTACTTTTAAAAGTTATTTCACTGTTCATAATAAGGCTGTCCACTTGTGCAGCAGTTACTAAATTAATTATAACTCGAGCTACAAAACTTGAAATTTAGATCCGTAATTTTTCCCTGAAACTAGACTCATATATATTTTTACCATAAATTTTTCAGAATTTTTGGTTCAGCCAATTAGTACAGTTTATTAGTTAAAGTCTCCCCTGTTTCACTAATCGACTGTACTGACCTCTCATTACTAAAATTCAATTATCTCATTGTACAGACTTCATATAGTGTTCTCGCTTGTTTCTGCAGAAAATAGACTTAATAAAGAATCTAGACATATAAATTAAAACTCATAACTATTTTTTTACAAGTTTTAATGATTTTCTAAAGTCAGAACAGGGGACTTCAGAATCCATTCTGACTCTGTCTAACTAAAATTCAAATATCTCAGAATATAAAATTTCTTTACCCACACCATTATTTTTCTATGAAAATAGACTCAATAAGATTTAATTATATATATCATTCACTCTCTAATTAATTTTATACTATCCTTGGTGATTTTTCAAAGTCACGTCACTGCTGCTGTCCCAAAACTGTTTCATTGCAAATTTTTACTCTTTCATAATTTCTAGGTATAAACTATCACCTAGGCATTCATAATACCAAACATATTCTTACTTAGCCATTTTAATAGCTAAACATTATCAAATATTTACACATCATCCTTTAGCAATATCATAAGGACATACATTCAAAATGACTAAGTCCTTATACATGCCATAGCTCAAACATTGATCATCATAAAATCGAGTTGTTGTTGATAGTGTGAGCATTCTCCGACGTCTTTAAGATCCCCGAATTAGCTTTGCAATAATATAAAAGAAGGAAAATAAAGGAAGTAAGCATAAAGCTTAGTAAGTTTACAAGCAAATAAATAACAACATTTAACACAAATAAATATACTCAAGTGTCATGATCTCTAATTTCCTCTTTACTTAATCTCTTACTCGTTCACTTACTTGTTTACTTAGATAACTCATGATTATAACTTACTCTTCTCTTGCTGGCATGTTGGTTCTCAATTGATAACATAATATGTTCTTAACTCTTATAACTCACCTGAATTTGCTATTTATGCTTTTACCTGAACTTTCATGGAACATAATTTGTTTACTAGCCCTTTGAGCCACATTGGAATAATAAGGATACTTGGGTCTCTTTTCTGATAATAACATGCCAAAGCCATATCCCAGACATGGTCTTACATGGAATGTTTCTTGTACTGCCAATTCCATATCCCAGATATGGTCTTACATGGGAATTACATATCGGTGCCCATGCCATGTCCCAGACATGGTCTTACGGGGGACCTTTCATCTCGGTGCCAACGCTATGTCCCAGACATGGTCTTCCATGGGACCTCTCATCTCAGTGCCAACGCCATGTTCCAGACATGGTCTTACATGGGACTTCTCATAATCTCAATGATGCCAATGCCATGTCCTAGACATGGTCTTTCACGGGATCTCTTTACCCAAATGTCATGACATTTGTATCTGATACATTCTTAATGTTTCAACGGGGCTTTTATCACTGATTCTCTATCATCTCATACTTAAGTCAACATTAGATATTTTCATGAAATAAATACATAATTGCTGAAAAATAACAACATTAATAATAATTATCAAAATATTGCACTTATTTACCGTAAACTTACCTCAATACAAAAATGTGATCAAATCTAACACTTTAGTCCTCAATCTTTTTCTTTCCCCGGTCTAGCTCCAGATTTCATTCTTCGTGATCTGTAATTGCAAATTTAGCTTATTTAATACCCAAATTCATCAAAACAGTCCTCGACTCTAACTTTGACAAAATTACGATTTTGCCCCTAAACTTTTACATAATTACACTTTTGCCCCAAAGCTCAGAAATTAAACTTCATCTCTTATTCTTATATTTTATAACATGCTAAACATTTTTTCCTTCTATGACAACATCAAATTCTTACTCTAACACTTACTTATGAACATTAGGTATTTTTACCGATTATGTTAATATACTCGTTTTCACTTAAAATCGACTAGCAAAAGTTGTTTAACATAATTTCTAGCTTCATATTCTACCATAAAACATCAAAATAAACATATTTCACCTATGGGTATTTTTCCAAATATGAACCCTAGGTTAAATTATTGCTAGAATAAGCTAAATTAAGCTATCAGGATTCCAAAAACGTAAAAAAAATTAAAAACGGGGCTAGAACAGACTTACAATCGAGCTTGGAAGCTTGAAAAACCCTAGCCATGGTTTTCCCTTGTGAAATTCGGCCATGGGGTTGAAGATGGACAAAAATTGGCTTTTAATTTTGTTTTTAATTCATTTTAATAACTAAATGACCAAAATGCCCTTAATGAAAAACTTTGGAAACATGCCTAACCATGTCCATTTTTATCTACCAAATTAACCAATGGTCTAATTTCCATATAAGGACCTCCAATTTAAAATTTCATAACAATTGGACACCTCTAACATGTAGAACTCAACTTTTGCACTTTTTACAATTTAGTCCTTTTGACTAAATTGAGTGCCCAAATATCGAAATTTTCGAACGAAATTTTCACGAAATCATTTTTTAAAATCGTAGACCATAAAAATATAATAAAATAAATTTTTTTCCTCATCGGATTTGTGGTCTCTAAACTACTATTCCGTCTAGACCCAAAATCAGGATGTTACAATGACAAATTTAGCCCTCAACCTTTACACATTTATTCAATTTGACCCCTATTTTTTTATTGGAAATAATTTAGAAAATTTTGAAATTAATAAGGCTAAAGGGTAAAAAAGGCCTTAGTAACAAAGCAAAAAAAAAAGAAGAAGAAGAAGAAGAAGAAGCTTAATTCATGATTTGACCTTTAAAGTATACATATTTTCCCACTCTGATACCTTAATTTTTTTTGTCTCAATTTAGTATCTAAAGTATAGTTAAGTTATGATTTTTAGTCCAATATGCAACAGGTGTTTTAAAAAAATCTTCAACCAATTAAAGAATGCCACGTGGTGACGTTTATATTTTCATAAAATAATTTTACTCACTAAAATTTAATTAACAAAAAAAAATATATATTTTAATTCCCCTCCTTTGTCTTCTTATCCAATAATACATCATATTTGCAAACTACCTTGTCGTCAAACTGGTTTACCTTCACTAATTTCATGCATTAATGCATCATTGCTCGATGATTGGATGAGTTGTTTGAATTCAATGCTTGAATTCAAGCTTGTCCCAAAATCCTCAGCATTTTGACATTGGGACTATCGTACTCATTAGACCTTAGTGCCTAAAATAGAGTGTCCATGGATTTGGCATTTAATTGAGCCTTCTTCTTGTCATCATCTTCCTACTCATCTTCATCATTGGGCACCTTTATATCACTACTTGAAATAGTCCTCCACACATGAAAATGATTGGCTTGAATGAGGAGCTTCATCCTTGCCTTCTAATAAGAATAACTCTCTCTATAACATCCCTAACCCACATCCGTCGCCAAAATAGGGTTTCGAAGTATTACCGAAGCTTATCAATCAAACAGACATAAATTACAAACATTTCTTATCATATTATATTCAGGTCAAAAACCAATTAAACTCATACATACTGTCCCTTATTCGAGTCCTCGAGGCCCAAAATTCGTGATAGAAACGAATCTGGACTAATTCGGAAACTTAGAGAATTTTTTGAAAAATAATAAGAATTTTCGAAGCTACAGGGTTCACACGCCCGTGTCCCAGCCCGTGTCTATACCCGTGTAACTCTTTGACTTGGGTCACACAGTCAAGCCACACGTCCGTGTGCCAGACCGTGTGTCCTTTCGAAATGCCCTCGTACGCTCGTGTGCTAGCCATGTGGACTCAAAATGCACCTTAAACAACAAGTTTATCATTCCCTGCAAGCTTGGACAATAAGCAACTCAAAAACCATTCATTTAACCAATTCAAAACACAATCAAACACATCCAAATCATATCAAACAAACATCCTAGGTGCCTAACCAATGTACCCTCATAGGTACCACAATTATATCATCAAAATATCTTTCAAGTCCAAATTATAAACATACCTAATTTAATCCATTTTACCTAGCTTATGAACACTTGAATACCAAATTAACATGCCATAATAAAACTTCAAAAACAAACACATGTATATATATACCCAACCAAAATTAAACTTATAACCTCATTACAATTAATTCACAAATATCTAATAATTAGAAACCCTAGGTACATGCCGACACAAAAGGATAAGCATCACCACGTTTGAGTTCAGGATCGTTGTTGGATGCTGAATCGGCGATCAAAATTAAGTACCTAACCTGCGCACGGAAAACAAAACCTTACGCTAAGTAAAAACTCAGGGTATTTCTATAATTCGAATATTTTTAAAGATAAAACGATACAATATGTATAATAATATGTTAAGCACAATTGAACATTTAAAACCATACAATACTCAATTTCCATCACTTGCTTTAGAAATGGCTTTTCACAATTTAACTCACATTTCATTTTTACAATTGCTTTATTCATTCCATACTCAAATCCCTATTTCATTTCCATTTCTCATACCATACTATTTCAATATCAATTATAAAACTTATTTATTCATTTACCCCTATTAACACGACTCGGACTCAGACGGATACACAGATCCAATCAAAACACACCAGTTTGGCACCCATTGCCTCATCGGATAATTCGAAGTAATAAATTGACACCCAGTGCCTCATTGAATTAATTCGAAGTAGTAAATTGACATCCAGTGTCTCATTGACTCGAAGTCGAAGAAATCCCTGAACTCTTCCAATCCTATGGCATGCCATCTATATCTGACTCAGCCCGGTACAGTTAATAGGGTTTAATTTCACATTTCAGATATAATCAATATCCAATACTAATTTTTCATATAATCACATAATTGCACATGTATTTATTTCAATTCAAAAATCAATCCATTCAATATATATATCTACCAATTCAATTTATTCAATCAATTATCAAAATATTAATTACTCACCTCAATACTTACCATATGCATTAAATAAAAATTATAACAATTAATAACTAGTTTTGGATTATAGAAATACAAACCGAAAATTTCGAGCTATTCCTCGTCGACTTTATCTTTCCCTTTTTTAGTCGAGGGTTTCGATACGACGTTAGCTACGGAATTAAAATAATTAAAATTCATCAACACAACACAACACAACACAATTCAATCTCTTATTTAATATTTCAATTTTTACTCACTATTTGCCTAAATTCCAATTTAGTCCCTAAATCGAGACTAACTTTATTTCTTTACATTTAATTCTTTATTTTCATACAAATTCCACTTTAGACTAAGCTTAACTCCCTATTTTCACTTAATCCCTAAATTTTAAATTTTTACAATTTAGTCCCTATTACTCAAAATTTATAATTTATTCTACAATTCATTTTTTTCATTTCTAATTTAAAAATATATCAATTTAATCCTTAATTCTAAAATTATTCAACATAGACAACACTTAAAAACTCAATAATTTCTAAAATTTTGCCATGGGTCGGGTAGTATTTAATATTGGGATTCCAAAAACATTAAAATTACAAGAAAAATTAACTAAATTGACTAACCAATTGAGCTTGAAACTTTGAAACCCCTAGCTTTGTTCTTTCTCATTTTCTTTCCTTTTTCTTTCTTTTTCCCTTCTGTTTCGTTTGTTCTTTCTTTCTTTTTCTATTTCTTTTATTTTATTATTATAATATATAATATAATATATATACTTAATAATTAAGATATAATATTATAATATTATAATATATATTTTAACTTTAAGTTTTATAAATATATATCTTATGCCGCCTCATTTATAAGAAATGGCATAATTCTTATTTAGTCCCTTTAATTTTTCTTTAATCTATAATTCAACTTTCACCCTATATGCAATTTAGTCCTTATACCTAATTACTCTTAATTCATGCAATTTCACTTAACCAAAACCTAATTAACCACACAACTAACTTCGTAAATATTTATAATAAATATTTATGAGTCTAATTTATAAAAACGGAGTCTCAAAAATATATTTTCTAACACCCGTGACTATCGGGTCGTTACAAGAAAGGTCTCACAATGGATTGACTTTCACCCAAGCTAGTTGAACCGAAATCTTGTGCCATCTTCAAACTTGGTATTTTCTTCTAGAATCACTTCTCCCCGTGGTAAAACCTTTGATACCAATTGTTAGGCCTGAAAATACCAAGGAGGGGTGAATTGGTATTTTAAGAATCTTTGCAAACGTTTTTAAATGATGAGGAAAGGGATGAAAAACTTGGACAATTCAATTTATAGTGATTCAACCCCATTTGCCTACCTCTATTACATTGGTATACTTTGACCGAGGATTTTCCAATTCACTATACTTGAATTATTACCTTTCAAGAAAAATGTATAAACTTTAAAATCCCTATCTTTTTCACAAGGCTAAGATAAAACTTTTCCCCTAGTTTTTGTGGCTTTACTAGAACTCAGCTTAGTTTTTTGTGGCTCAATTAAAATCCTTTACAAATTACTTGAGGTTTTATGCCTGAAAAACCTTAAGTAGCCTTTTGTAGGTACAATAAAATATGTGAACAATAAAAGCCTTTCAAATGTGTGTATTTACAAGGGTTAAGCTCTCTCAATGAATTGAAATGAGAATGATAAAAAGATCTAGCAATAAACACCTAAGAGATATTTACAAGAGAAAAATGAAGGAATAAATAATTTGATGCTTTTCTCTTGATTTCTATGCTTGGATGTTATTCTCTTATATCTTCAAGTGTTCTTGATTTGAATATATACCCTCTAACTAATTTTTGAACATTTGAAGCCTTTGGAGGGAGTTTCTAGTCATTGAGAGCATTTATTTTAAGCATTTAATGCAACTTGCAACAGTGTGTCTCGAGACACAAACCCCTTGTCTTGAGACAAGAAGAATAAAATATGATTGTATGTCTCGAAACAGGGTTGCCCTAAAGCAAACCTTTAGCTTCGGTGTTTGGTTGTCTTGAGACGGAAAACCTTTTACAGTCTCAAGACAAGGTTCCCCTGTAGCTTACCCTGGCCTTGATATTGACTGGTTTAAAGACAAAGTGACTTGTGTCTTGAGACAGGATTCCTTTGAAGAATTTTTACCTTTGATGTTGGTCTATTTCAAGACAGATATGCTTGTTTCTCAAGACAACACTGGGAACCTTTAAAAATGTGGCTTAGAAACATTTTAAAGGACTTGGAGGTTCTCAAAAACTTTTGTAGAAAGTTTAAACCATTTAGAAACTTTGTTTTTGAGTTTTTAACACTTGAAAATATATTTTGATAATATTTAAATGATTTATACAAATTTAATTAAGGGTTTTTATAATTAAGTTTATTATATCAAAACTATTGAAAATCAAAGTTAACAATCTTGTTTTCCAATTTCTCATCGATTTCTTGTTCAATTTCTCCTTATTATAAATTTTTGTTATTTCACTATTCAGTTCCTCTATTTGTTTCCAGAGAAGGAAAAACGGAAAGACAATAGAAGATGAAGGAAGGAGAGAGAGAGTGTGAGAGAGAACGTAGGGAAGAGATAATTTAAAAATATTTTTTTATTTTATTAATTAAAATTCATTTTAGTAAGTAAAATTACTTTACGAAAATATAAAAATCACCACGTGACATTCTTTAATTGGTTGAAGTATTTTTTAACATCTATTACAGATTAGACTAAAAATCATAACTATCAATATTTTAAGCACCAGATTGAGATAAAAAAGTTTAGATATCAAAATAGGAAAATAAGTATACTCTATAAGGTAAATCGTGAATTAAACCTTAAGAAACCAATTAAACCCTTTTAAAATTTAAAAATTATTTAAAAAATCATAAAAAGTTATAAACAAAATTTATAAAAAAGAGTTTTAAAAGTTATAAAATTATAAAACATTTATTAAAAATAAGACCCATTAAAATTTAATGATTATAAGATTTAAAAAAAAATTAACCGTACTCTTTTATTGGGCCAATATTATTACTTTTAATAAAAAATTATAATTTCTATAATTCTTTTTTATAAATTGTTTATAATTTTTATAATTTTTAATAAATTTTAAATTTTAAAAATACCTAATTGATTTTTTTAAAGAAAATTGTTACTAGGTTCTTTTTGACCTTTTAGCCTTATTAATTTCAAAATTTTTTATTTTATTTCCAATAAAAGAATAAAATCAAATAAAATAAATGTGTAAAGATTGAGAACTAAATTTATTAAACCTTACCTATAAAAAAACAAAACGAACTCAATTTTAACCCGGGGGTATGTATATCTGAAATGAACCAGACCATTAAATTTTGATGCAAACCTTTCCTCAGAATTTAAACTTTAAAATTGGATAAGAATCCTGTATTTACAACCAGACTACGAGAGGCCCCCCATCATCTCTACCCAAATACAAAAGAATGAGGAAATGAAATAAATTACAAAACGGCCTAGAATATGGCTTCATGCCCCCCACAGCCCACCTAAAAAATGAAGACAAAACCAGTTCAGCAGCTGCTTCCATTACCAATTCAGTATTCCAACACAAGCAACTTTAATTTAACCAAATCTAGAAGAATTGCTGAAGCCACTCAGAGTTGTTTACATCTTTTTGTAAGTCATCCTTTAGCTTGGTTACTTGTTGCAGAGCCTGTTTCAGGTCCATGGTCTCCAATGGCAGCTCAGCAAACTCCTTTAAAAACTTGTGAGCCTTTGCAGCACCCCTAGATATGTCATCAGCATCATACCCTCTCTTCCTTTTTGAACCCTCCTGCTAATCAACATTTCATAATTATTTAGATTCATAACCCAGTAATAGAATTCCAAGCAACTACCGTTCTAGATGAAAAGGGCATCAAAGGTCCTTTTCAAAAGCATAGGCAATTTTCCAACCGATGACAGCAAACTAATTCTAGAATGAGAGCTAAACTATATACATATATAACTCAAATATATGTGCTACAATGAAAAAACAATCGGCTTCATCACCTTTCTCAACATGGTCGTGTTATTAATTTTATGAATTTAAGCAATGAGAAATGCTACCAGAGACACTGATCACCACTCCTTAGGTAATGCCAATTTTTTATCTTTAGCTACAACATTCGGAGCAAACAGCAGCGGATATGAACATCATATTTGAAATGAATGGATGCTCCACTGGAAGGCAAGTTATAATAGTCCTATGTCCTACCAACTGTATTGATGCAAGTAATATCAATGCTATTAACTAATTTAAGGGAGGCATCCAACAACAGAAGGCGGAGTTGGTCCATCTAAAGAAAAGACAAGAAGAAGCTGGAGTCGAAACACCATAGTTGAAGCAGGAAAATCATCTAAACAAAAGGCTTTGCATGTCCAGAACCAGAATGCAGGCATATTATAGCCTTGTGACAAGTATTATAACAAAAAAAAAAACAGCCAAACCTCTTGTCCAGCATCAGTTGAAATGATTGAAGTCGGTGAGAAATCTTCCAATTCAGCAGCCTTTTCTCTTGCAAGAGCAACAACACTTTCAGGAAAATTGGCAAATTCTGCCACATGAATACCAAAACTTTGATCACATGACCCTGGCTCAACCTGGTCATATTTAGAACTGTAAGTGATTCTCTTTTACTAAGTGACAACAGATACTACACAAGGTACCAATAACAGAACAAGTATTAGTAGTTTTAGAAATGAGAATGCTATTTGCCTCCAAATCATGAATTTTGCCACTCCTGCAAAGTTAAACTGATAAAAATTGACCTCAGTCTGCTTTTGGCTTCATATTGCTTTAAAAATGACCAAGCCTACTTGACACTTATGTTGAAACACAATCTCGCTTTGACACTAGTCAGTCTGGTCCCCCAACTATCCCACTTTTGTTGAAATTCAAATCTCACATTTTCAATTCTTACTAAGTGCCAAATCTGCGCCACCTGATAAGCCAATTAAGCCAAATCAAGTATGTGTCCAACTTCCATCCATCTTCATAAAAGTTCCAGGTGCCTAATTTAAGATTTCATACCCTCTCCCTCCATTTTTAAGTCCATTCCAAAATATTTAGGCCATGCCATTAGTCAAGGATTCAAGGTAGACTAGAGTAGTTATCTTTCATTAAATGTAGAAGACTAAAAACGGTCCATTATTAATGGACTAATTAATAAATGAACAAAATAAGGATTTTACAATCATAAATGGGGGCATTTCGTCTCTTAAGGCATAGCTGAGCATGCTTTGCTTCTCATTAACTGCTTGTCCCAAACACAAGCACTGGACAGCTTAGTAGTCTGGTCATGCCTAATATGAAAAGATTTGCATGCATGAAGTATAGGACACAGGAAAGGACTTGATTCAGAATCAAAAGAAACAACTTTTTACCCAACCATTTCTGATAACCCACCTTTGTACAGCATTGTCAATTTCCGACTTGATGAGTCAATGTGAGCACTAACATGATAGTTTGCCACACCAACGATCTGTTTTTTCTGCAACTCATAATTGCCATTTTCATGAGCTAAAGCAGTCAGTTCATGGAAGTGGGTAGCAAACAGTGTAGGTGCTTTAATCACTTCAACAATATGCTCACATATGGCCCATGCTAAACCTGTAAATTAGAGAAATGTCACAAAAAGAGATGACTGGCAACAATAATATGCAATTTACAACTAAAATCAACATGGTAAAGAGAAGCTTGCAAGATATAGTTGATGCATGCTATGCACTAACGGAAAAAGGAATAGAAACTTAAAAGAAATGGCATATTCATAGGATGTATTGCTAGGAAAGGGCTACACTTGTCTTCATCCAATAGTCTAACCAAAAAATTATTGTACCCCAGCCATAGCCATTGCAAATGCATCACTTCCAAGTAACTAATTACATCTTTGCAGATGACAAGAACGATGATACGTGTCAGCAATGCAAAAGTTTGACAGACTTAAAGGGAATCCATGTCTTTGTTATTGGTTTAGGAAGACTAGAAACTACACGCTTCTAGGTACCCCCATTTAGGATGAGCAAAAACAGCATACATTTTGCTTTCTAAGCTCAGATGTGAAAGCAAGAATGACTTGGCTTCAAAAAATATCATCCTTTTATGGAAAAACCTTGACAACCCTGTGGCACAAGCATGAACCACAGAAAGAGTGGTGGCAATCAAGGATAAAGATCATATCACCATTAACCTCTCCCCCACAAACCACAAATGTGTGTGTTGGTTTTTTTTTTTTGGGGGGGGGGGTGCTCCTCCGGAAAAAGGTTTGAATGGCAGTTGTTAATGTGTTTCTACTGGTCAATGGACTCAAAGCCAGATCTCTTATAACTAACAGAAAATGACTTTCTCACTCATCTACTTTTGAGAAGTTTGCTACCAAAATGCTACACAACTGAAATTTGTAATGCTCACCCATCACTACTTTCATTTAGTTCAAAAGGTTGTACAACACAGTAACACAAGACAGTTAAGCAGAAGAAGGCCGCCCCATTTTATTCTCATTTCTGCATGCAAGATTTTGGGTCGGAGACAGAATACAAGATGGACAGAGGTGAGCAGAAATTGTTAAATCTTAGGAAATAAACTAACCAAATCCATCATAGGTTGATGTTCCTCGCCCCAACTCATCGATGATCACCAATGAATTCTCAGTAGCTCCTTTCAATATTGATGCAGTTTCAAGCATTTCTTGCATAAAGGTAGAAACTCCACGTAGCTGCACGAATAAAAATATTGTTTAGCCTTCATGATATTGATAGGACGAAGCATCCTATATCCTTTTCCTTTTGTACACCACAAAATATAATCTGCTGACAGGAAATGGTCCTGCTTTATTGATAGATAGCAACTATTAATCAAGATAAAACACTTGATCAAATTAAAATTTCATTTTTATAACAAGAGCTTCAATGTCTGAGAACATGCAAAAGGAAGCAGAAAAAGAAAAATGTGTTAATTGCCCAAACCCAACTTTAAACTCAATTACAAGTTGCATACACAATGCACCAAGCCTCAGATCAAATTACTAGAAATAATCAATAAAATCGGATATTAAGTGAATGTTTTGTGTCCATAGGTCACATGCTTATGTGCAGGTGAGGAGTTTTGCACTTAAACTTCTAGTCTGTGCAATTGCTGCAGCAGAAAAATCTTACAATAGATGGAATGATAATTCTAAAAGAAAGGAACAAGAGAGATAGGAAAGGCAGGTTTACATGAAAAGGAAGACATAATACTAGTGAAGCATTAACCAAGAGAAGTCATAGCAAATTTAGTTGTTTACGGTAAGTCTATCCAAAAAGTTACAGCTTGAAACGTATGTTCCATGTAACTTACTTGGCAGTCACCAGCACCAACACGGGCAAAAATACAATCTCGAACAGAAATGCTAGCTTTTTCACAAGGAACAAAACAGCCTACTTGTGCCATTAGAATGTTAACACCAACCTGAAAATTCAACCAAAATACATATCAGGCAACAATTTTTTTTTTATAATTGGATTCAAGGGTTATGTCTAACATGACAGAGCAGAAAGTAACTCCCTTGTTATTTAATTACATAAAAATGAATGAGAGCTATGTAATAATCAAAATAGCACCTGGCGGATGAATGTTGATTTTCCACCCATATTAGGTCCAGTGATGATCAGGAACCAGCTCTTGCCTCTTACCTGTTTCACGTGAAAACATAGAGTAAGCATGAGTCACTTCAATTTGAAGACACCAGAAGATGCTTCTAGCACTGGATCACACTAATACTCACAAGTCTACAATCATTTGGTATAAAATTAACCCAGTCCTGAGCCTCCACACAAGGATGTCTACTTCCTTCTAAAACAATATCCCCCACATCCTGTTATATCATTAAAACAACCATAATGTAAAGCAATGGACCTTTTGAAACATGAAATAAAAAATAACAATCCCAGAATTGAGAAAAAGGAAACAAATGTAAATATTTACTGGTGGAGTAATTCTGGGTCTTGTGTATGGGGTAGGACAACTTGAAGCTAAATCTGCAAAACTAAGTAGGACATCCAATTCAGAGAGAAACCCAGCTAAGTGCTCAAATACCTGCAGCAAGAAACATAGCTTAGTGAGTGTCAACATTCTACAAAGTGAAAGAAGCAAAAGATAGATAAAAGCACATATACCTCAGAGAAAGTTGCTGTAGTTTGAACCACTCGATTTACTAGCTCTTTTTGACAATTCTTATACTCCTCAAGTACCTTTTGGTACTGGTCCCCCAACTTTTTAAGCTTTGTGTTAGTGAATTTCACTCCATCCTTTCGGGTTTCAAGGACAATAAATTGGGTGGAGAGCTTTTTCCTTACTTTGGGCTCTTCTTTCTTTGTAATTCTGAAAACATGTCCAAACTGTGTGCCCTTATCTAACTTTAATGCCTTGTCTACCGGCAGATCAAGATCAAAAGCAGTTTGTTTATGTAAATTGTGTATTTGGCGCTCTAGTGACTCCTGCTCACTTTTTAGTGTAGCTAGTGCATCATCATAACTAGGTGAAATCATGTATTCCCCATTTTCAAGTTGATCTAGATCGACAGAAGTCTCAACAAGAGCAATAAACTTGTTCAAATGATCATCATCAGTCAAGAGCTCAAAAGGATCCAAATATCTTTCCTTGATCAAGGAAGAAAACTGTCCATCATATTTTTCCAGGGCACTTTTAATGTGGGGAACTCTTATACTTGACTGCACCCAGAACATGACACAAGACAAATTCAGAGAATTTCAATAAAAGATAAAAAAAGAAGATAAAGAGTGGTATAACTCTAGTTTATGTCCCTATACACATTCAAGTAAGAATGAAAGAAACAATATACGCTCCCTAAAGTACTGAACGACAGAATTCTAAAATTACTGGCCAAAGAGCACAAAAGAGTTAAATTAAAGCACAACCCTTAAGCAAGTAGTTAGTCGAAATGCTAAACATTATTTATGAAAAGATGAATCAGCAAGATCTTAGTAACTTTGGTCCTGATCAAATCTTCTTTATCCAAAGAAATAAGAGTCAAAACAAAAAAGAGGGTGATGGAGAACACCGGCAACAATAATGCATTTTTTGGAGCATGAAAGACGACTCCCTTGCTGAGGTGCCAATTCCTCTGCAGTAGCTGTACAATGGATATGCAGACACCTAGTACGGTGAAATATTAGGGTTTTAACTTACCTGATAAAGTTTTACAATATGCTGCAAACCAGCTCTTGTCCTTTGAATATTGCGCATAAGTCGTTCAATATCTGAAATTCTTCTTAGATGCTGTCTCAAATCTTGGCGAAGCTCAGTATCCTCCACAAAAGCCTGTACCAAATCTAGCCTTGAATTTATCTCACTTATATCTAACAAAGGCTGTTTTAGCCACATATGAAGCAACCGCTTACCCATCCCAGCAGTGCAGGTTCTATTCATAAGACCAAACAAACTAAAATTTTTGTTTGCATCAGTTTTGCTTTCTAGGACATTCAATGCCCTCATTGCAGCAGAATCTAACCTCATGAAGCTGCCCAGATTGTATCTACAAATGCTATAGTTTCCATAATTTCCTTCATCTGCTAGTAATTCTGCATAAGAAAGTAAGGCTCCTAAAGCAGCTGGTGCAAATTCAAACCCAGAAACCAAGTCTCGAACTGGTTCAATGGAGCCTTTGACTAGCCTACCAAGATCCTGCACCAGATCCCTTGCTTTAAATTCAGTTTTCTTTCTCTCAGTTACCATAACACCACATCTGGTCAAAGCATCACTCAGAGTTCTACATTCACTGGATTTTCCACTCTCCAAGGGCAAAAGGCACTCCTTACAACCAAGAGCAACCAAAGCTGACTCCACATTAGTAAAGTGACTATCATCAAGAAACTCAACCAAACCAAGTATTCTCTTTGTTAAATCAACATAACTAAATCCAACAGTGCAACCATTTTCACGGAAGTTAGGAAGCAGTGCGACAACAACAGGTGTATCCTGCATCTCATTGTTGGCAAAGAGAACATCTTCAAAACTGCTCAGATTCCCAGGACTGGCACTTTTCATCAACCTCCAATTGGAGCCACTACCTTCATAGAGCTCCAGAGTGTGGTCTGTTCTCTCCAGGAGAAGATCACGGGTGATTGTTTCAAACATGTTTTTATTAACACTTACACTTGAAAGGCCATTCGAACCACTACCGAGTTGCCGGAGAGCAGTAGTAGTACGATAATACGTTTTTGCGATAAAGGTTGCATTTTCACCATGAGCAGTATAATAATCCTGTATATTCAGAAAACAATAGTTTGGAAATGTGGTGCTTACAATGAAAAGGAAAATAAAACTAGCATTATAGAACAAAATCAATTTGTACAAGTTTTAGAAACCTAATATATACATATGCATTTATATATATGTGTGTAATATGAGAATGTCTTGATGTCCGCTTGTGTATTTTTACAGGCAGCATTGCACATTTACAAATTCTGACAGAGATGAAGGTTGAAATGGTTGACAAGTAGAAAGGGAAAGGTACATATAAGAAAATGGGTAATTAGGGATAGGACATTGCAAAAATGGCAATATACTTTAGCATGAATAAATGGATTTGAAAAATATTTCCAAAACCGTCTGATCCTTTAAAAAATTTAACCATTTTCCCCTGAACTTCAGATAACACACGTATACGTATATAGCAATCTCCTGAAGAACAGTTATATGCAGACCATATTTCCATTTCCTTTTTTATATATTAAGAAATAAAAATATTTAATTTCAAAGACAACCCAACTGGCATTTCTTAATATAGGTGAAAAATAAGCACCCAGTTCTCAAAGCAAATTATTTAACCAATAATCATAATTGAAGTAAAGACAACATAAAATTTTACAACCCACAGTGGTAAAGACTATAAGCCTGAACTAACCCGGCGATCAAAAAACCGAACAGCCCTTGGATCCTGTAAAGGAAGAGACCATATGATCAGGGAAACGAAATATAGTTCAAATTAAATCATTTTTTTCAAACTATATTAAGTATTGACATGGCATTTTCTCCCCCATTTTACCTGTTCTTGTTCGGTTTCATTATATAAGTAAATAAACATTAAAGGAAAAAAAACCATAACTAGTAATATAAATCCCAATAGATAGAAAAAGAAAAGGGGGCCTACATTCGGTAGAGTTTTGAAAAATGAGAGAAACCCTTGAGCCTGCTTAGCGTCTGTTAACAGTAACCCAAAAAAAAAACCAAAAAAGGAGAAAAGTATTATCAACCATAAATTCCTGGAAAAAAATTATCAAAAGAAAATTAAAAGTATCAAAAGAAGTTTCTAACAGAAAAAGGAGTGAGTGGGTACCTAGTTTGAGCTCTGGAAGCTTGTTTTGTTCATCAAAATTTTCATCCATTTTCGAGACAACTTACCAAAAAGCCCAAAAACAGGGGAAAAAAAAGAGAAAGAAAATTGCTACTTTTCAGCTTCAGAGAACAGAAACCAAAAACCTAATCTGATTCTGTAGAAAAACAAAAACACAAAACCTAAAATAAAGGGCCTTTTTCTGATGGCGGGAAAGGAATTGGCGGGGTTGTGAGAAGGTGTCTCCGAAGTACTCCATATTTCTTGGTTGTGTTGAAGTTGGATCAACCTGACCTAAGCTTGGGCCAAGTCCTGAAAACAGATGATAACTTGGAGACTCAATTTATAACTAGAATTGGGCCTTTCTTTCATTTCATCCACTATGCACAAAGCCACAAATTTGTAAGTATCTCAATTCTACTTCATATTTTCTTTTAGGTTTAATGCTACTTTGTATGTCCGTATCAAAATAATATCATTTGTGCTTGTCAATTTAATTGGTTTTTAAAAAATTTTAAAATTGATAATACATATTAATGATATATATTTATTGTTTTATTTTGAAGTCTCGAAATAGAATATTAAAATATTATAATAAATAAAGATATTAATTGTTAAAATAAATTGAAAAATTTAGATTTGAAATATTATATTAAAATGATTAATAAAAAGTAGATATGTCAATATTTTATTATAAAATTTTGTACTAGAAAATAAATTAATTCATGAAAAAATAATAATTAATAGTATTAAAAATAATTTTATTATGAAACATTAATTTAAAAAAGGAGTCCTATGAATTGTAATATACGTTCAAAAATTAAGTAATGTTTAAATTAATTTAATATAAGTTAATGTTTGATAAATTGAAAAATTAAATGCAGAAAAATAAGTGTTGAAAATTTTAAGTACTGAATTTAAGTTATAAAATTGTTTGATAAACATAAATTTTAAATTAAAAAAAATTCTACATTTTATCCTTAATTTTTAAACATTTCACTTTATTCTAAACAAAAATCAAATTTTAAACGTAAAATTTTTATTGGATAATATAATAATAAAATAAATAAAATAAAATTTAATTGATTGAATATATCCTCCATTAAGTGATAAATAGTTCTTATATACTTATTATTTTCAATGGTCTATCAAACAAGCCCTAATTTAAAAAACAATATATAAAAGAGAAATTTATCCAAATTGAAAATAAGTGCCTTAAACGAGGGAGTGTCCATTTGTTAAAAAACTATAATGTGAACATGTTTGTTTATTTCTATTTTAGATAAACCTTATAATATATAATATTAGTCTTCTTACGTGTGATGCACGAGTTTAGTGTATAAATTAATTATAATCCTAAAAGCGATGTAGATTTATTGAATTTGAATATAGTAATAAGTTAGTTAATCAGTAAATTTAAATAATTTAACATTTGCAAATGATAATATTGATTATATGATGAGAGTCTCAAGGCCCAATTTCGGACCTATGGATGTGATGGGCTTACACTACTTCAATGCCCAACAATAAGGTCAAAGGCTAAGTAAATCAAACCAAGATTTGATCAAAGACAAAATACGATGATGAATCTTTTCGAGAAAACAAGGACTGATACATGTACGGAATGGGTGAAATTTATTGAAATCAATTCAATCAAGCTGTCAATTTTCAAGCTGAAAAGATTAGTCAATTTGCGATGCATTTTTGGATGGTATCTAGGCATTTATGGGCTTAGATGTCTGCATAGAGTTTTAAGATCTATCTCTTAGTTTTGAAACAAACTTTGAATCACTCGATTTCAAGTTCAAGAGCTTAAGTTATGACTGTTTTAGTGAAAACTGCGCGAGCAGAATTTCTGAATGAGATTATGACGGAAATTACTACTTTTGGGCTTTTAATTCGAGTTTAAATCATATTGTGTTCAGTTTTTAGGCTTAATTTTTATTATATATGATCTCAAAATTGTATTTATTAGGTTTTATTATTTTATCATTTATTTATTCCGAATTTTGGATATTGTTTAAGTATTATAAGTTGTTTAGAAGTTTTTGTTTCATAGTCAAACAAGAAAATTTAGTTTAAAACTACTTCTTATTTAGATTAATTAGAGTTTCAGTATACTTTAGAGTTTTATTTGGATGTACTTAGTTAGCCTATATAAAGGCTTCTTCATTGTTCATTAACAGGAGATTGTTTTCATTAATTTTCAACTTTGAGAGTTAGTTTCTTTGTGCAAGATTTCTTTATTGTGATTTTTTAGAAGTAGTTTTCTTTTCGATTTTCTTCAAGGAGTCATGAGAATTCATTTTTCATCCTTCAATTTGCCAAGAATTATTTCTTGGAGGGTTGATTAGAGTCATTAATTGAGTTTGTTGGGATTTATATCTGAAAGGGTTTAGTTGGACACTTATCCATCTATCTATCATATCCATCAGTTTACTAATTCCATCTTTCTCTTTGTTTTTTCTAATTTTCGTTGATTTATTTATTTATTATATTTTCTTAAATTTCTTATTTTAGTTATTTTTTTCGTTGTTTTCATAAATTTATTTGGTGTTTTCTTTTTAGGTCAGATCCAATTTTTTTTTCGAGTCAAACAACTTGAATACGATCTTCCTTCCGCCTTTTTCGCTTCCTCCATTCAATTTCTTATCATTTGGTATCACATTTGGGCGTTTTAGGTTTTCTTTGTGTTCTTATAAACTGATTTCTAACAAATAACCTCAAAATAATTTTTTTGTTCTTTTTACCTAGAAAGTTTTTCGAATTTTTTTTCTTCAATGGGTAAACATTTTCTAAATAATCTGAAATTTTACATACTGATTCTTGGCACTCTTTTAGAATATAAAAAAATATTTTTCCACAAAAAAAATGATTAAAAAAGTGTAAAATAGAAAAATATGAAAAAAAAGAAAAGAAAAAATATTTTATGGGTTTTGTGCCCAAATTTTCTAGAAAAGATCTACATTATTAGAGGAGACCCTAGTTTAAATTTCGTGATTTTTGGAAATTAGGAACACTTTGAAAAAAAAAATCAAGTTGTTTTCCATTATTGCGAGTTTTCAGTTGAATAGTTTATTTTCTTTGATTATAACATTAGATTTTCTTTTATTCTTAACTTTTCTTATTCTATCATGCATTCAAACACATTTTCGCTTCTTGTGTTAATAGGTATGGAAACAATTGCCTTTCTTTTCTCCGCACAACTTACTTCCTTTGGAGTCGAGTTTTTCTTTGGCTTCTTAGAGCCTTGGGTCAATTTCGTTAGAGATGATCCCACATCTTTTTGAATATTATTGAGTTTGATTACTCTTTAAAAGTTACAAGCAAGAAAATATTGACTTCTTTTCTTTGTCTTTTAGAGTTGTTTATTTTTTTATTATGAGTGTATAACGTTAAGGTTTAATTTTCTTTGATAAACTTTTTTTTTGAGTGTTTTGACAGCCTTTAATGACGATACTTACACGTAGTAAGGATGAGGAGAATGATCCATCCATGGTTACCATGGACCAACTTACAACAATGTTCGACGAACAATGGAAAAAATTCAAAGAGGCGCAACAACGTTTGGAAAATAAGTTTGACACATTGCAAGCTCAAGTCCTTCATTAAGAGGTGATTCAACAAAATTTCAATCAAACTTTAGCTTGAATGGAAACTAAAAATGATGATGATGAGCAGCATATTCACCATGATGATAAGACTGATGATTATGATGATGGTTATGAGCTGCGTTAGTCTTTTAAACATATTAAACGTGAGTTGTGTACTCGTGATGCAACCTCCAGTACTAGTGCTCGTAGCCAATTTTCTATGAATAAACCAAAATTCAGTGTTCCACCATTTAATCGAAAGCATGATCCTGACGCCTATTATGATTGGGAGAATAAACTTGAGTTGTTGTTTGAATATTGCAAATGTTCAGAGGAAGAGAAAGTTCTATTAGCTACCTTAGAATTCTTCGACTATGCTTTAAGTTGGTGGACTCAATTATTACGGTCTCAACGAATGAACCATGAGAGATTGATCGACGCATGGGATGATTCAAAGTGAATTACACGATGATTTGTTCCACTTCATTACTATAGGGACAACAAACGAAAGCTTCAAAATCTTATTCAAGGTAATAAAATAGTGATGGAATATTTTCATGAGATGGAGATTTTGATGCAACGAGCTAATAAGGATGATGAGGAGGAAGATACTATAGTTCGGTTTATAAATGGGTTGAATGAAAATATCACCAAGATTTTAAATCTTCAGACTTTTATTGATTTGGACGACCCACGTACGATTGAGGAACGATTGAAATGAAAATCTAATAACTATTCATGGGGTTGTACATCTAATTGGAGTACTCCAACCTCTACCTTTCAAGGCTCGAAATTCATTCAACCGCAAGAGAATCGTATGATTCCATCTAAAGACGAACCTAAGTGACTTAGTTGGAAATATGGGGCGCCACCTAAAGGTACATCTTCTATTGTAAATGTACCTTTTAGTACTTCTTCTAAACCTACTTCGAATCATTTTTGTGATGTTAAATGCTACAAATGTAATGGCAATAGACACTATGCTCGTGATTGTCCAAATAAAAGGGTAATGTTGGTATGTAATGATGGTACCCTTACTTCTGATTCTGAGAATGACAATTAATATACTACTAATGATGTTTTTTAATATGATGATGAGGAAGAAGATGAGGAGGTTTTGGAACCTCCTACTAATGGGGATGATTTGCTTGAGTCCCATTGGCTTGTAGTCCAGCAATCTCTTAGCATTCAATTAAAGGATGATTCTGACGAAGAGCAAAGGGCTAACATCTTCCACTTGAGGTGCTTGATTCAAGGAAAGTTGTGTTCTCTTATTGTTGATAGTGATAGTTGTGCCAACGTAGTAAGTAGTTTTTTAGTGGATACTTTATCTTTACCTTGTCAAAGTCATCCCAAGCCATATCACTTACAATGGCTTAATGAAGGTTTGGAAATTAAGGTAGTTAAATAGTCCTTAATTGCATTCAAAATTGGGAATTATTCTGACGAGGTTTGGTGTGGTGTAGTTCCCATGTATGTCGCCCATTTGCTTCTTGGAAGACTATGGCAATATGATCGTGGTGTGGTACACCATGGCAAATTGAATTGTTACTCCTTTGTGTTTAAAGGAAAAAATACACTTTAGCCCTTTTGGAGCCCAAAGATGTGTATAAGTACCAACTGAAAATGATGAAATGTTATGAGGTGGTTAAAGTGAAAGAAAAAATTGAAAAGAGAGAGAAAAGAGACATTGAGTGAAAAAAGTCTACTTGATGGTCCACTTTTGGTGAGTGAAAATACATTTGAGATAAAATTGAAGAATTCTCAAGTGGGAAAAGAAAATGGAAAGCAAGAAAATACCTATGCAAACGTTAGGAATGATTATGTTTTAACTAATCATAACTCAAATTTGTTCAGTGGTGTTTATTTGTTATAAGATTTTAAGGATCTATTGACAGACTTCCAATTATATTACTTAACCATCGATAGAAGCTTTTACTTGTGGGAAAGAGGTTGGTTGAACATTGATAATTCTCCATAAGTGCTAGAAGGTAAGAAAAGTAAGGATACATTGGAAATTGAAACATGTAGGCATACCTTGAATGTTTTTTTATAAGTATGCTATTGATTTTAAATTTCTTTACGACATGTTTTCTCGTTGGTCAAGTTTCAATAAACCTTTTTCTGTTCCAATTAATTTTATGGGTTTATCTATACTTGTAAATGTTAAAAATAGTAATTTTATTGCATTAAATAGGTTTATTAAAACATTTTATAAATTTTCTTTCTATCTTTACCTTTAACGATGAATTTTTACTTAATAATCTTAACCTTCTTGATTTTTATTGTTATGTGAAATTCTTGACTCATCGTTGGAAATTCTTATGGATGATCATCCATATTCAAAGAAACTTACAGGTTATTTTTTACTTGAACACTCATGTGCCTAACATTTATTTGTTTATTATTGATTGTATCTTTTCGAAGGATAGGTACTTGATCTATGCTGATTTGGGGAATCAAAATTATATCTTTGATCCTAGAAGTTTTGATGCATAGGAAAGCTTAGGTAAGTATTTGTTTGCTTTTATTGTTATTAATTCTAATCCTTTTTTCTTTTTCTAAAGTTAAATATTCAAGGATGAATCTTCTTGAGGAAGGGAGGAATGATGCGAGTCTCAAGGCCCAATTTTAGACCCATGGATGTGATGGGCTTACACTATCTCAAGGCCCAACAACAAGGTCAAAGGTCAAGCAAATCAAATCAAGATTCGATCAAAGTTAATATGCGAGGATTAATCTTTTTGAGGAAAAAAGGAATGATACATGCACAAAATGGGTGAAATTTATTAAAATTAATTCAACAAAGCTGTCAATTTTCAAGTTAAAAAGATTAGTCAAATTGCGATAATTTTTTGGATGGGATCCAGACATTTATAGGCTTAGATGTCTGCATAGCATTTAAATATCTATCTTTTAGCTTCGAAGCGCACTTTGAATCACTCAATTTCAAGTTTGGGAGCTCAAGTTATGAGTTTTTTAGTGAAGACTGCACGAGCAAAATTTCTATATGAGATTATGACGAAAATTACGAGTTTCGGGCTTTTAATTCAAGTGTAAATGATATTGGGTTCAGTTTTTAGGATTATTTTTTATTGTATATGAACTCAATATTGTATTTATTAGGTTTTATTATTTATTTATTCCAAATTTTGGATATTGTTTAAGTATTTTAATTTGTTTAGGAGTTTTTGTTTCTTAGTCAAAGAAGAAAGTTTAATTTAAAACTACTTATTTAGATTAATTAGAGTTTCAGTATGTTTTAGATATTTATTTGGATGTATTTAGCTAGCCTATATAAAGGCTTTTTCATTGTTCATTAACAAACAGTTGTTTTCGTTAATAAAGTTTTCAACTATTGGAGTTAATTTCTTTGTTCAGTATTTCTTTCTTTTAATTTTTTTAGAAGTAGTTTTCTTCTCGGTTTTCTTCAAGAAGTCGTGGGAATTCATTCTTCATCCTTCAATTTTCCAAGGATTATTTCTTGGAGGGTTGATTAGAGTCGTTAATTAAGGTTGTTGGGATTTATATCTCAAATGGTTTACTTTGACACTTATCCATCTATCCATCATGTAACACCCCTAACCTGTCTCCTTCGCCAAATTAAGGTTACAGAGTATTATTGTATAAAACAAAACTTTTAACTTCAAAATAAAAAAATACAATTATATTATTTTCTATAACTCAATACAGTCATGGAAAATATACATATTTGTGCCTGAAATTGGGCCTTCGGGGCCTTAAAAATAATTTGGAAACAATTAGGGGTCAATCCGAAACAAATCAGAAAATTTTAGAAAAATATGAAAAATTAGGAAACAGGGGTCACACAGCCGTGTGGCCAGGTCATATGACATAGCCCAAACCGTGTGGACATTCGAAGTAGGGACATATGGCCATGTCCCAGCACGTATGTTCGACCATGTAGGTATTCGAAATAGGGCCACTCGGTCGTGTTGTAGGCTATTTGCCAAACCGTGTGTATATTCAAAGTTGGGGCCGTGTGCCAAACCGTGCCACAAGCTGTTTTGAGATGCACGACCATGTCCCAGACATTGTTTTAGATCGTGTGAAACTTGCACCTAAAACAATAAATACACATGGCCGTGTGGAGAGACCGTGTGTGGCACACGACTATGTGACAACTTCTGTCTTAGGCCCTATGCAACAAAAATTACCCCTAAAACAAGCCATTTCAACACCAAAACTTGCACACCAAGACACACCAATTCTACCAACTTTCACATGACTAAAACACACTTCAACCACATTCAAAACATACCATTTCAATCATCCTATAAGCTCTAACCAATATGCCATTCAAAGGCACCGCAATTCATAAACCAAAATCAATCAAGAACCAAATTACAATACCAACTTCAATCATTTAACATGGATACTAAAATACCATTCCATCTCAATTTTAACCATCACAACTTACCATTTTAGATAGGCATAAATAAAATGACCATATTCAAATGAGTTTAAACTCATACAAGCCAAATGGAAGCCATAAATATACAAAAAACTACAAGTAAAGTCAAAACATACCATATGTACAAAACTAAACCAAAATACCTATTACATCAAGTCCTATACATGCCATTTATAAGCTTTTGGCAAAATACTCAAAAACTACTAAAGTGGTCGACATATAGTGTGATAGAGCTCCGATAGAGATGTGCATATAGAGATTAAACAATGTTTGGTTGGTTATTCAAGAAATTGTTATTTGGTAAGTTGAGTTTCTCTTTTATGAGCTTTCCGAAGATCTACAAGACAAAGAAAAGAAAGCAACTACATAAGCAAACGATGCTTAGTAAGCTCGTAAAAGAGAAACTCAACTTACCAAATAACAATTTCTTGAATAACCAATCAAATATTGTTTAATCTTTATATGCACATGTCCATCAAAATACACCACATTACAAGTTAGCAACTAAACACACACACATATATAAACATATTATTCATCCTAAGTGACTTATCAAGCATAACACCTCAATAGATAAATCATCTATCACTAAATAAAAAATCTTTCTTTCCATTTCATAAGTACATAACCTTTCCAAAACATATACAAACCTTTACAAGATGGATCATTTCATGATTCCCTTTTCAAACACTTCTTTTTCATTCGTTATCCTTTTCGAATAACATCGTTTTCAACATTTTCATTTGTTATTCTTTTTGGATAACATCCTTTTCAACATTTTCATTTGTTATTCTTTTCGAATAACTTCCTTTTCAACATTTTCATTTTTTATCCTTTTCGGATAACTTTCTTTTCAACCTTTTCATTGATTCAGAAATACCAAATGTAATGCCATGGTGTCTTTTAACCATGGTCTTTTCCTTTTCGGGTATAATACCATGATATATTTCAATCACGATCCTTTCCTTTTCCCAAATCAAAACAATCTTTATCATAATTAAATAAATCATAAAGCTATAAATTAACCTTAAAAATTCAAATGTAATATTTTAAAAAGGAAATACAAACTTACCCCAACAAAAACAATTGTAAGAAACGAAGCCGATGACTACTCCAACACTTCAGCTTTTCCTCGGTTTAAGTCTGGTTGATTCATTTCTTAATCTAAATAGTAATTTAACTCAATTAAATAATTCAATTAGCTTAACTTTATATATTCTAACTTAAAACCCATTTTAACGAAAAATTATGAATTTACCCCTAATATTTTAACTTTTATGCAATTTAGTTCCTAAATCCCAAATTCACAATTAAACCACAATTAATGAACTATCATGATAACCAATTTTCTCTAAGGTCCTATATAACTCATATATTTCATTGATTCATAAAATTATCATTGAATTTTACCATTTTCTCAAATAAATCCTTAAGCTCAAATTCACTAAAAATCACTTAACAAAATGTGTCTATTTAACAACTAAGCTTAATAATTCGTCAATAAAATTCAATAACACTACAAACCCATTCATGAAAAGTCCCTAAACATACAAACCCATTCATGAAAAGTCCTTAAACATTTAATATTTTTACAAATTGATCCCCAGGCTAGCTAGATTAAGCTAATACGAGCTCAAAACATAAAAATCACTAAATACGAAATAAAAATACATACCATGCAAAAACAAAGAGCTTGGCCGAAAGTTCTCCCTCCAAAAATGGAGGATTCAGTTTTGGGAGAAGAAAAACAAAGAAGATGATACTTCATTCATCTTTTAATTACTTTGTTTAATTTATTTACTAATTGACCTTTTTACCCTTATTATAATTAAAAATTTTCAACTAACCTATGTCCATAACTATCCACTAACATGATTTATGCCATATTTACTCACTAATTCAATTAATTTAAAATATCATAGCCTTTTGATCATTTTAGCCAATAGATATCAACTTTTAATCTTTACGATTTAGTCCTTTTTACTTAATTAACTATTTAAACCTTAAAATTTCTTAACGAAAATTCAATACGAGCCTAATATGACCCTATAAACATTAAATAAACCTTAAAATATGAACTCACTCGTCGGAATCGTGGTCACAAAACCATTTTTTTCAACACCACTAAAAATAGGCTGTTATATATCCATCAGTTTATTCGTTCCACCTTCCACTTTGTTTTTTTTATCTAATTTTCGTTGATTTATTTATTCTTCTTGAATTCCTTATTTTATTTATTTTTGTTGTCGTTGTTTTCTTAAATTTATTTGTTGTTTTCTTTTTAGGTCAGATCCATATATTTCTTTTTCGAGTCGAACAACTTGAATACGATCCTTCTATCTTTCTCCGCTTCAGTTCTTTATCATTATAATTATAAAAAAATTAATGTGCTTTTAAATAATAATAGTGTAAGGTAGTACTTATATATAAATGTATGAGTTTATTGTATTTAAATTAAAAAATACATTTAATTAATTCATATTTTTATATATAAAAATATTTATATATAATATAATTTAGTGCACATATAATAATTTAATTAATTTATATTTTTATCTATAAAAGATTTTACCCTTAATATAAATTAGTGCATTGGATTAATGCATCATTCCCTTTTAAAACGTTAAAAACAAACTTTTAGTTATGATTATTACGTTTAAAACAAACTATTGGTAAATGAAGTTTTAATTATGACCATTGAGATTTTGAAACAAATTTTAGTTTGAAACTTTTAATTATAGCCATTGGATGCCAACATCTTATTATTGTATTGCTGGATTTTGAAATGGCATTTTGAAACAAAATTTAATTCGAAGCTTCTACTTATAGTCATTAGATGCCAACATATTACTAGTGTATAGGAATCACTACCATTGGAACTTTTACTTAATTATAGCCATTGGATGCCAATATCTTATCATTGTATTGGAATCACCATCGTCCATTTGCAAGCTTTTACTGTATTGGAGTAAACCATTTATTTGCAAATGTAAGGAAGATTTGGGATTTTTCCGAACTAATAACTCATTTTTGTTTAAAAAATTTATTTCTCTCTTTCATATAATATATATAAGTTTAAACTGTAATGTAATACCCCTTATCATGTCCGGTCACCAGATTCGAGTTACAAGATGCTACAACAGTTAACGACATAATTTGTATACATTTTTGACTTTAAAAAATAATAATTCAACAAAGCATTTCATGATACCTGTTAAGCATGAGTTACAAAGAATTCCAAATCTTTATCGAGTCTACCAAAGATCTAAAGTTGACCCAAGTAGAATTATGAATTTAGTTGCAAACTTTTAAAAAATTAAAGAAAAGCCACTAAATAGGGTCACACAGCCGTATGCTTAGACCGTGTGTAACAGCCCGTTTTTCAGTGGTGTCAAAAATAGTGATTTCGAGGCGACCAAATCTGACGATTAAGTTTGTAAATATTATTATTTAATATTTACGAGTCAAATATAGTTTTAAAAAGGTTTTTTATTTGGTAATTTTATGTTTTATAATGATTTATTAGGTTCAAGTGGTAAGACCCTAAGGTCAAGTGGTTTTAGAAAATGAGGTATCGGGACCTCATTTCTATAAACTGAACCTTAAATATTTTTATAAATATTTACGGACTGTCATTAAGGTGGTATTAAAGTTTCGTTGAAAAATTTTAATGTTTCGATAGTTAATTAATTAAAAAGGACTAAATCGTAAAAGATGTAAAATTTAGTCACTATTTGTTTAAGTGATTAAATGGTTTATTGAATAAGGAAAAGGGGCTTAGTTGGAAATTAGACCATTATTAAAAATAATGGACAAAGGTGGACATTAAATGGGTGAATTTTAATATTATAACAAAGGTTAAATTAGTAATTTAATAATTAAAAGAAAATTAAAACAAATAAAAGGTGGCATCATCTTCTTTAACCTTTGTTTTTCCACCTAATTTTTTGAAGAAGGAAGCCATAGCTAGGGCTTAGTATTCGGCCAACTTTGGTATGATGATTTGGTAAGCAAATTTTGCCTATTTCATTTAAATTTTATGTTTTTGAAATCGTTGCAACTAGGTCCAACTAACTCGTACCTTTGATTTTGAAACTGTTAAAGATTTTGAATGTTGCCATTTATGAATCTAGTGATTTTTGATGTTAAATTATGAATTTGAATTTTTTTTTGGTATTTAAAAGTATTTTGTTAAGGGATTTTTGATGAATTTTTTATTAGGGACTAAATTATTGAAATAGTAAAAATATAAGGGTTTGTTGTGAAATTATTGCAAAAATGAGATGTAATAAATTCCATGAATATTCGGCTAGCATGGGTGTGCATTAAAAATGGTTAATTTGCATGTTTTAGGCTCAGGGACTAAATTGAATAAAAGTAAAATATTAGGGGCAATTTTGTAAAAATGTAAAAATCTAAATTTCATAAAATAAATTGTTTTGCTGTCTGAATTAATAAATTGAATGAAATTATTAATTTAGATCAAGGTCGAGTGGAAAATCGAGGAGAATGAAAAATTACCAAAATGTCCCTATACTTTAACATTTCTGCAATTTAGCCAGGTAAGTTCGTACGGTTTAGATTTTAGTATCAAAATGAATTATTGAGTAGATTATCATTGAACAATTTATATATTTATTTTTAATTGTGGATAATGAATTGTAAATTGAGATATATTATTGATCTTGATACTCGATTTAGATTGAACACGAGATTAGAGTACATTCGTGTTTTGGTGTATTATGGGGGTTTGGAGTGGAGATGGTATTGGAGAGAGATATCGACATATTATCCAAGTAAACTAAGGTTCAATATTTTTTGTGAACTCTCGGGTTATACTTTCTGTTTGGCGTGATTTCGGTGGATTAGCTCTTACGAACTTCTGTTGGCATATTCAGGAAGACCAATTCTTATCAGCTTTTGTTGATGATGCACTCTTATACGTAAGTCATTCTTCGTATGGAAAATCTCGGTAAGGTAATTTATTTAATAAATTTGAAAGATTTGTTATTTATTGAATATTGACCTGAACATAAATGAATTATCAGTTGAGATTGTGGATGATGCTTAGGTTTGTGCTAAGCTTTTGGTTGCATTATATCATGTTTAATATTAATGATATACATTAAAATGGTAATTTTCCAAATGAAAATATGCTTATGTTCATGAAAAGGTGGTAAGATTCAAAAGGTGTAATTTCTTATAAAATGGTTTATTATGTGATTGACCCCAAATGAGTTATATACATAAATGCACTAACTTGTGTATTGATGATGGTGATTAGGCTTATGTCAAGCTTGAGATTATGATTTATGTATATGCTTATGTCTGGTATTATACAAATGAAACGGTAAGAAAATGTAATGAAACGATAAGTTCGTAATTGAAATGTGATATGATGAAAAAAGGATTGATGAGTTGAATAATGTAGTTATATATGAGAAATTACGTATGTTATGGTTGAGCTTACCTATGTTATGAATAAATATATTAATTAGTTAATTGATGTTGTTATTTAAGTTTATGCTTAGTAAATGGAATGGAAAGTAAGTAATGGAAGTTATTCGTAGTTTTATGAAAAGGTTAATGATGGTGTAAAATGTTTTATAAAATCTTACTATATTAGGAATGAATGGAGAAATTACCAAACGTCTAGCATTCCCTCACGCTCGGCGCCAATGAGTTTTTTTTATTTGATGGAAAGAAAAAAGAAGACTATGCCTTCGCCATATGAAATATGAATTAGTAAGTAATAATAGCATGACACTTCGAATTCGATATGAATTTTTTTTTGATTTTTTTTTTCAAAACTTTAGATTATGTATCGAAAGAGTAGTATGAGAGAAAGGGCATTTCCAATTTTATCTTAGCTTTCGTGGGCCCATCTCAGCGTCACAAACTTTTTTTCTTTTCACACCAGAGGCTATTAACAATATTTATAACAATATTTATGTTATAAAATAAAAGAATACGAAAAAAAGACTATTTTTTTTATTTTTTTTTGAAAAAAAAGAAACTTTGGGATTGCTGAATTACAGACGAAATAAATATATAAAGCAACAGAGCCATCATAGTATTTTTGAACTTTTCCGAAAAAAAAGAAAAAAAGAAGAAGGGTGGTAATTGAATTATTTAGTGATCTGGGTCTAATAGTCGCTCTCTATATTTTCTCTTTTTCTTTTCTCGATGAAAGAAAAAAGAGAATTCCATTGTAAAGCTGTATGCAATGCACAAAAAATATCTGTACAGTTGTTCAATTCTATCTTTTTTTTTTCTTATTATTCTTTAGCTATTTTTAGCTATTCTTCTCGCCTCATTATGTGAGTTAGAAGAACCTTTTATTATGTTATATCATCAGGGTAATGATCCATCAACCTGCTAGTTCCTTTTATGAGGCACAACCATGAGAATTTATCCTGGAAGCGAAAGAACTACTAAAACTTCGCGAAAGCCTCACAAGGGTTTATGTACAAAGAAAGGGCAATCCCCTATGGGTTGTATTTGAAGACTTGGGAAGAGATATTTTTATGTCAGCAACAGAAGCCCAAGCTCATGGAATTGTAGATCTTGTAGCGGTTAAATAAGTTAATAACAAATAGCAATAGCAACGATTTAACACCAATTCACAACTTAATTAAGATTGATTTAATCCCTCTTCTTCATTTCCTTCTTAACTTAAGCCTAAGGGGTTAATATTTTATTAATCTATTAAATAGAAAAAGAAGTAATTCAGAATCATCTGGTTAGGATCGATCTAAACCAGTCTATTATGTATATGATTCAGTATGCCAACTAAACAACTTATTAGAAATGCAAGACAGCCAATTAGAAATGTCACGAAATCCCCTGCTAACAACTTTTTCAGTATCAACAATCCGTACCAGTGAATAGAATGGGGTTCGTCTGTTCACTATCTAAAAAAGATAGATCTACCATATCCTTCTATTGTGTATGAAATTTATGGTTTCCATTGGCGCAAATCCAATCTTGGAATTTAAGATGAGAAAAAATTCCCCATTGGTAGCAAATGCTTATCCATTAAGCGGGGGAAATCCTATTTAAAAAGCAAAAAGATTATGCTTTGACTCTTGCAAAGAACGGACTAACAGGGTCAGCTGCCCAATTAATCCTCATCCTTACATACCGTTACTGTATAAGATAGATCTTGTTGTGAAAGATCTATTACTGGAAAATTTATGAGTAGAGCCGAAGAGTGTGAACTGTACAAGTTACCAATTAAATGAAGGAATGAGCTTCGGTGCATAGAGAACAGCTTAAGAAGTAACCATAGAGAAGATGGAACCTACTATTTATTTATCCATTTCTATTTACTCCTTTATTTTAGTTAATATGCTTTTTTTGATACCTAGTATTAATACAATTTCTTATTTCAAGGCAAAATGAAATGACTAGAAAAAAGGAAAAATCGTGGTCGGGACGGTTAGAGTAGCAAAAGCCATTGGAGTTTTTATTTTATACATTGGAAGAATCCGTTTTGTTATTAATAGACTAGAAAAGAATAACTAAAAGAAAGAATTAGTTATTCGTCAAAATTTCTTTTATTCAGTGACCAGAATTAAACGGGGATATATAGCTCGTAGACGTCGAAAAAAATTAGTTTATTTGCGTCAAGCTTTCGAGGGGCTCATTCAAGACTTACTCGAACTATTAGTTAACAAAGAATAAGAGCTTTGGTTTCGGCTCATCGGGATAGAGATAGGAAAAAAGGGATTTTCGTCGTTTGCGGATCACTCGAATAAATGCAGTAATTCACAGAGTGGGGTATCTTATAGTTATAGTAGATTAATACACAATCTGTACAAGAAACAGTTGCTTCTGAATCGTAAAATAGTTGCACAAATAACTATCTCAAATAGGAATTATCTTTATATGATTTCCAACGAGATTAGAAAATAAAGAGATCGAATAGAATCCAACAAAATGCTTTAAATGAAATGGGGTTCCCTCGAGAATGAACTCTGGGAAGGTAAAGTAGAAATTAATATGATAAAAATTTCTGATTCTGATAGGGTCATCAAAACAAAATGAGCGAAGGTGCTCAATAAAAAAAGATTTTTTTCTTCCCCAACTGGATTCGATTCTTTTGAAGGGGTAAGCCTATTTATTTCTGGTTCTAAGAGCAGTAGTTCTAGTGGTCGACTCGCTTCTTTCAAACTATTTCTCATTATTAAGAAAAAGGTAGCGAAGATAAAATACGAGCTTGTTTTATAGCAATAGTAATTAATCGTTGTTGTTTTAAGGTCAATCTATTTACTCGCCTAGATAATATTTTTCCTTGTTCACTAATAAATCGACTAATTAAACTCATGTTTCTATAATCAATTTGATCCCCCGGTTGGATCGGGGGCAAACGCCAATGAAAAGATTGCTTGGATTTATCCATGATTTCTTTATTCCTTATTTCTAAAAAGAATCCTATCCCTGTCTCTATTTCCAAAATCCTATTTTGAAAATTCAAATTATAGAATTAATATAATAAATAGGATTTGGTTTGTTTATTTTATTATTTATCATTTAAATATATATAAATTTAAATATCTTAATAATATATAAATAATTTTAATAATATAATAATATAGAAAGAAAATATGCGTTATATATAACTAATTATATACTTATACTTAATATATTATATACCTAATGTCATATTATCATATTCTCGGGAAGTGGCGACAGACAAGCACTTGATTCGATTTATTTCTTTATCTCCCTGTGAATTGTATGTTTGTAACAATAGGGACAGAATTTATTCAATTCCAATCGACTGGGCATATTGTGTCAATTTTTTTGAGTAATATACCTGGAAATACTCGTTGATTCCTTATGAACGCCGTTTCAAACACAATTGGTACATTTCAAAATAATCATTACTCGGACATCTTTACTCTTGGCCATGAACCTCCTTTGAGTTTTTAATTCACCGAACTTTTCTATTTTTTGATCAAAAGTGAAGAAGAAGTGAATGAAAAAAAAAAGAAATAAAAGTTGCTAACTCAAAACCAAATCTTGAAAGATTTTGTTGCAATCAATATAGTAAATCAATATAGATTTATAGTAATAGTAAATAATAAGAATAAGTGATACAACCATTTCGAACTCTATTTAGAATCAAACCACCATACGGTATTTTCTTTAAGTATCTTGCAGGATACTGTTGTTCCAGCCACATTTTTCTTTTCGCTCTACTAGTAATTTAATTAGAGCTTGAACCCGAGTTTCGGTGAGGTTGAATCTACTTTTTTCATTCTACCTTCCTTATTTATTTTATCTAATTCGAAAAAAAAACTAAAAAGGGGGGGGGGAGAGAGTAGTCACAGATATTTGATTGTATCTCGATCTAATCTTTTTCGCCCTGTCCCACAGCAATAACTAGAATTAAAAAAAGGGAATGTTAACGCATCTGGGAAGAAACGATTGATCTCTATCAATAACCCCGCTAAAGAACCGAACCAGAGAGTACTTAGTACCTGTGCTACGGAAAGATGTGTTTTTAGATCTCGCATTTAAAATCCTCCTTCTTTATCGTATTACATTATGGTAATACATATATAATCGCATGTATGTGTGGATAAAGACCACTTGGATTTGTCTATTTGTACCCGAAATTCCTAATTCAAAATTCAAATTTAAATGTACAATGATTCGATAGATAAGATTTTCCCTTTCTTAAAACAGCAAAACAAAATAGGTCCCTTTCTGCCTAAGAATTCCCGCTAAAAATATTCATTTATTATTCATTATATGGTTGTTATATGATATGAGACCAAAAAGATGAAATGGAAAGATCCGTTTTGTATATCAATAGATGAAATAAGGGTGTGGAAAACAAGATAGAGATTCTCTACAATGACATTGTAGGCCAATTGAAAGGGATGTAGCGCAGCTTGGTAGCGCGCTTGTTTTGGGTACAAAATGTCATGGGTTCAAATCCTGTCATCCCTACCTATGACTTCTCCTTTGAGCAGTAACGAGGGAGTCATTTTAGATTGATTAAAACTAAACATACATAATCTATCATTTTGTCATATTATATATGATATATGATAGTACAGTTGTGCCGATGTATTGGGGTTATAAAATAAAAGAATCCTTTTTTTTACAGTCTTATTTATTATGATAAGAAATCGCTCTTAGTTCAGTTCGGTAGAACATGGGTCTCCAAAACCCAATGTCGTAGGTTCAAATCCTATAGAGCGTGATTCCACTCTTGTTAGGTCAAAAATTACACCGAACTGAAAAAAAATTGAACAACAATTCGAATTTTACCTCCTTGGATTAAATTATTAAATTAAAATTATTAAATAAATTGAAATTAAAAAAATTTAAGAATTAAAGGTGCCAGTAAAAAAAAGGTATGTTAATTAATCAAAGGTCCAACTGATCAACACGTCTGTATTGTAAATATGTGGCTACGAATAATCCAGCCAAAGTAATAGGAATTAGACATAAGACGATTCCAAATAGAAAAACTTCAATCATTTCAATTTATTTGAAAGGAGAAAAAGAAATGTAATATCTATTCCTAAATATTAATTTATATTGCCCATGAATATCAATACCTAATAATTGATAATTAACACAGTAATGAGCTATAGAATATATGGAATAGGACAGAAAGCTTTGTGTTTATGAATTGTTCGTTATTGGATTAATTTTCAAATAAGTCATATCTTACCCAGACCAATAAATAAAGCTGAGGTTATAGTTAAAGCCGCTAGTAAAAAAAAAACTGGTTATAGTAGGCATGAATGAGCTAAATGAAATATGTTCTTTTTATACATATGTTTATAAAGCACTTACCTAAGTTTCAATTTTTAAATGAGAGGGGGATAAGCAAAAATACCAATTGAAATAATAAGTTCAGTTGAATTTTTTTGCTTCATCAATCATTATAAAAGATATTCACAAAAATAGAGCGGCAGGACAAGAATAGAAAAGAAAAAGAAATCGATTCATTATTTTAAGTCAAGAAAAAAACCTTTGGATCTAATACAAGAATACAAGAAAGGCCGCCTCACAAATATTGAATAGTAGATTTTTTTTATTCCTTGCTCTTTTTTTTTATCTATATCTAATACTATCGACTACTCTTACTTGTTACTAGACGGCTAAGAAATTCCTTAAAATAAAAAAGAGGGCTTCTAACAAAAAACAAAACCTCTTGTGCAACTACGAACAAAGTACCTCCAAGAATTTGAGGAATTTTCTATTGCATGATACCTGGTTATACATCGACAAGCAAGAAGAAAAAAGAAATTATCTAGCACTTCACATCGATATACTGTTTGAAATATATGATGTTGATAGACTTACTCATTTATGAGTTGGTGGTTATGTAGTTGATAAATCTTGAGGCATTGATATAGCTTTATATTTATCATATAAAGTTTATTATTGAATTGGAATATTATGTTTAAAGTTTGTACGAGCTTACTAAGCATTCATTGCTTACGTAGTTGTTTATCCCTTACTTTACAGATTACCGAAAGCTCGATAGGGTTGGAAGCTCGTTGGAGATCTATCACACTATCCAGCGATTATATCGATAGATTATGATGTCTTGTTGAAGGTTATAATGGCATGTATAGGTGGAATATGTTTTAAGTTTAGTTGATGTTTATGGCTTGTAATGTTGCCTTAGATTTAAGGTACTTATGGTGTTTTTAATTCCTTGTTGGTTGTGGTTGAGATGATCAATTTGATGCATGTTTAGAAATAACCAAATTCGGTATGTGTTAATGTATCTTTAAATGACCAAAGTGGTATGTGTTGTATCGACCTCAATATGACCAAGACTTGGTATGCTTTGGAAAGGTCTTGAATAGATGTGCATGATTGAAATATGGTATGCCCCATATGGTAAGGTTGGTATGTGTCAATTGTGTTATGTATTGGTATGGAAACAAGTTAGTTGGTAAATGGTATAAATGTGGTCAAATGTGGTGAGCTTATTTTTGATATGGCATGGAAATAGATTGAGATAAGTTAGGTATGTATGGTTAAGGTTTGAACAAATATGCTCATGTATATATATATAAGTTGATGCTTGATGCTTGATGTGTCTTTTGACATATTCATTGTGTGAACATTTGGCATGGAGATTAGTCATTCTTTGCATAATTTGAGTATGTTTAAAGGCCTTGTATACATGTACAAATTTCTTGTAGGTTTATGCTTGAAAGGGTGAAAGAAATGGCTTGGAAGTGGTCATTTTCTTGTCCACACGGCCTAAGACATGGACGTGTGTCTCAGCCGCGTGTGACACACGACCATGTGACACGACCGTGTGTCTCATATAGTTTCTAAAGGTTTCAAGTTAGCTAGTTACACGGCCTAGCACACAACCTGGCACACGAGCGTGTAAGGCCATTTCGAGTGTTACACGGCTTGACACACGGGCGTGCGGCTTGGCTGTGTGGCACAAGCCAGTGAGTTACACGGGCACTAACATGGGCTGGGATAAGGCCATGTGTCCCTATTTCGAATGTTACATGGCCTGAGACACAGGCATGTGTCTCAGCCATGTGAACCTTATAGTTTGAAAAAATCTATCTTTTTTTATGAAATTCTAAATGTTTCTGATTTAGTCCCAAATCGTTTCTAAAGTAATTCTAAGGCCTCGAGGGCTCAAATAATGGTCATTATGCATGTGTTTGAATGAATTATGCTATGATATATGAAATGTTTAAGAATAAAAGTTTTTAAGTTACGATTTTCTGGTAATACTCAGTAACCCTATTTCGGTGACGGATACGGGTTAAAGGTGTTACACCATGTGAAAGACTGAGGCCTTGTAAGTTGGAGTCATACGGCCATGTGTCCAAACCGTGTAACTCATTGAAGCCGTGTAGACCTAAATGCAGAAACTTATTGACATTCACACGGTTGTGTGATTGGGCCGTGAAAGAGACTGAGGCCGTATAAAAATCAATTGACCATATCTACAGTACCACACGGGTGTGTGGCCATCCCGTGTAAGAAACTAAGCCCATGTCAACCAAGAACCTTTTAATTTACTAGAAGAACACGACCATGTGTTAGCCCTGTATGCCATTAAGTACTTTAACATGCAAGATACAAAACCAAATTTCCAAATATGTCAAAATTATGCACTTGATTCATCTTTGAACCTATTCAAAATGCACCACAACATGCCAAAACACTTCATTTCTTACTTCTAACTACTATGCCTCAAGGTAGGGGCGAAGCTAGGAAATTTCAAGAGGGGGCCGAGATAATGAACAATAATAGTTTTAAAAATAAAAATTAATTGAAGAAAAATAATTTAATTAATAAAAATAAATTAGAAATAAATTTTAAAATATATTTGAATTGCACTATTCGGTCATTGATCTCACTAAAATCATCAATTATTTCGTTTACATCAAATTTTTTTGCAATTTCTTTCTCAATGTACACAGCCAAAGAACTTCTTAAAAAATCATCTTTCATCTTGCTACAAAGTCGAGTCTTCACAATCTTTATATAAAAAAAACACGTTCTGAGGATGCCGTTGAAACTGGAAGAGTCAATATAAGACAAATCAATCTGTCAATGAGCGGGTACATGATTGACCTTCCACTCTCAACTAAACTTCTACGAAGTTCAGAAAGTGTTAATATTTTTCTCAAATTAGGATGCTTACATACATCAAGTTTGTAATGCTTCAACTCAAACGGGAGACATTATTTCTCTTGTTGAGAAAAATCTTCTGGATAAAACTTGTTTACAAGAATGCAAATTTTATCGATATCAAATAACTTGAAAAACTCCTTGGGATCTAAAGATGTAGTAAGAGTGAGAAGCTCGACAACATGTTCGTTAAATTTGCTCATCAATTCTTACAATTGGGTACCTATTGTAGCAAAAAATATATCCAGTTGATAATGATGCTCCACTGTAACATTTTCCTTCTTGTTGCGACTACGACCACAATGTATTGAGCATTCATATTTGGAAAATCCAGCTCCCAAGTTTCACGAAAACATATCACATTTTTTAACAATTCATTCCATCCATCTTCTCTCAACTATTGAATTAAATATTTCATTGTCAAAACTAAACTCATGGCATTTAATATATCTTGAGAACAATGTTGCAAAGCTTGACAAAGTTTATTAGTAACCCCTAAAACTTCCTTCATTATATGCAAAATAAAAATAAAAATAAACTTAAATGATCTCAATATATTATATGCGTTATGAGCATCTCCTCGTTGAGAATAGTTAGGAACAGTATTTTTTAGATTTTGAAGAACCGTGCTAGTAGCATTGTACATCTTTAGTAAACTACTACTGAATTTAAATGAGAACTCCATCGAGTCTCACCAGGATGTTGTAAAGTGTCAATTTGATTCATTCCCGTTATAGTTGCTAACTCATTGATGGATACCAAACGAGTTATTTCAACTGCTTGGGTTTTTTGTAATTCATCGTGCCATTTGGAAGATGTAGAAGGAATATTAACAACATCAGACAAGTCTTTAAAGAATTCATGCACTTCAACCACTTCTCTATGTAACACCCCAAATTTTGGGCCTAGAGGAAATAGGTTTTGAACAAGGGAATAGTTAGGAGACTGCACATAAATATTTAGTTGGACAAGGAAGTGACATAAAATGAATGTCTGCTTCAGTGGTTAAGTGATTTAAGAGTGTTTGGAAGTGTCTGAGAAGTCAGGGGTTCAAGCCTTGGCTTATGCAAAATTTTTATTTTAAGTGAATAAAATCCTTGGATCTAGATAGTAGGTTCTTAAATTATTGTGGTTAAAATATGATACAAAGGAGTTATTGGTCTAGTGGTAAAAGGCCTGTGGAGTGTACATGGGGTTTAAGGTTCGAGTGGTGGCACATCAAAAAGGGAGTATTTATTTTGCTGCCTAATTCATGTGGGTGGTAGAGTTGGATTGAAATACTGCTAAATAGAGTTTGAATTGGTCATTGAGAGATTTGAGGAGCAATATTTGGAGAGATTTGAGCAAGAATATTAGGATTTGGGGAGGTTGTTGTTGTGGAGACATATATATCATCTCATTTGTTCCTTGTTCTCGATGGGAGATCGGCGAGGCTTTCAAGGTTTTCGCCACTTTCTCCAACCTGCATTACTTTCATTTCTATCTGGTGGTGGTCGAGGTTGATTGGCACATTGCCTGAGAACCAAGGGTGCGATGATCATTGATTTTCAGAATGATCATTGATTTTCAGAATAAGAGTGTTCGGAACGAAGGGAATCCACAAATCACATCAGTGTGTAACCACCCTACTTTAACAGTAGAACGGCGGAAGCCGAAATACGACATTTGAGACCACACGAGCGTGCAATCGCTCGTGTGGTAAGCCAAACCTGCAAATAATGGGCGATAGACTGTAGGGGCCTCCATGAGCATTTTCATGGGCTTAGGTTGTAATGGGCCATGTAGGGCTGAAATGGATCGTGTGGGCTCAATAGGCTTGTGGGCCCACACGGATGAAATCCACGATTTGTGGTAAATACTGGACTGGGCTATGTAGATCTCATAGCCGTGGTGAAATCTAGGCTGAACGGGCTACACAAGTGTGTGGCCCACTTGGGCCGAGTAATGGGCCTTGGGCCCATTTACACTGTTATAACCATTTAGATTACCTGAGTCGTTCGTGGTGACTGCAAACCTTTTGAGAGGTCGATAAATGACCGAAATACCTCTATAGGGTAAAATGACCAAAATACCCCCATAGGGTAGAATGATCGAAATACCCCTATAGGGTAGAATGGTCGAAATACTCCCATAGGGTAAAATGACTGAAATGCCCCCGTAGGGTAAAATCACCAAAATACCCTTATAGGGTAAAATGACCGAAATACCCCCATAGAGCAAAATGACTGTTATACCCCTGAGAGATGAAATGACTGTTATGGCCTCATGTTATGTATGACTGATTTGCTCTATGATATGTATGACTTTGATTGAGCATGACATTTTGCATACACGTATGATATTATGTCACGACATATTGCATGGGGATGGGTTGTTATATTTGGAGGAAGTGTACTGTACTGATAAGGTTGCACGGGTCACTCAAAACGACTGTGGACCTACTGACGGTATAAGCCATTTATCTTACTGGCAGCTTTGCTACAATACTATTTAGTGCCGCAACCGGTGCTAATATTGGTGTGTCTGGCTGGGTGGGTCGATTTTATCCCCACATGGTGTGTTTGGCGGGACGAGTGGTGTGTAGAGGCTGGATTGGGTAGGATTTCTAACTGCATATCTGCACTGATTAATGATTTTGTACTGTTACTGCATCGATTAATGATATTACATATTGTTCACTACATGACTGATATTTGTTACTGTTATGGGCCAAGGCTCCACTGATACTATTACTGAAATTGGGCAAAGGCCCTACTGATTGCTGGCATTGTGATGGGCTCAAGCCCAATCGTTTACTATTATGGGAAAAGGCTTAGGCCCACACTAAACTGGACTGTTACTGTAACGGGCTCAGGCCCAAATTGCATTTATCTACTGTTTAATTGATTGTTTGCTTGTTAAGGGATTACACACTGAGTTTTCGTAAACTCTCCCATTTGTTTAACTGTACAGGCAATCCTCAGCCTTAGGTGATTTGGTGCTGCGAGGGACTCGGAGGTGGCCACACAACTGCAGCAGTGCTACACTTGCTTTTATTTAAATTTAAAGTTTATGTTAGGTTTTGTCTATGTAATAAGGCCTTTAATTCTGTGTAAATTTTTAATTGGGTTTTACTTACTTATTTTAAATTGCTAGTTTAGGAGAGGACGAACTTTCAAAATAATTACTATTTTCAAAGACACAAAATTTAAACAATAGAGTTTCAAAAGCTTCCGCGATTTTTAGATCAACTTATTATAAAAAAAGCAGACAACAAGGCGATTGTTTTGGCGAGATGTTTTGTTAAACACTAACAAAGAGGTTTTTAAATTTGGAAACGAATTTTTACCAACAAGTCTAATTTTCGAAAGACACTTCAATGTGACACGCCAGATTTAACCATGACATTTAGGCCGAGTTTGGGGTGTTACACTCTAGCTGTTGCAACCAATGCTAACTGAAGACGATGAGCAAAACAATGAACATAATAAGCAAATCGACAATTTTTCAAAATCAAACTTGCAAGCCATTAAATTTCCCACGCATATTGCTTGCTCCATCATAGCATTGACCTCGGATATTTTGTATGTCAAAACTATGTTGCAAGAGAACATTAAAGTTCACATTCTTTAAAGTCAATGAAGTAGTATCTTGAACATGGACTATATCAAAATTTTGACTCGTCTCGCTTCATCTGTAATAATGTTGAACTTTCTGTCACCAATTTCTTCATGAATTACATTATGAACTCTAATGGCATAAAATTGCAATATCTCTTTTTGTATTGTTGAAGAAGTATAACTAGCATTTTGTAGAACACTTTTCAAAATATCTTCATCTTTCTTATCATAAGATGCTAATAGTGATAACAATGCAAGAAAGTTCCCACGATTTTTTGATCCCGAGCTTTGATTATGACCTCTAAAAGTACACCCTTGAAATGACAACCATCGAACAACATCTATACTAGTTTTCAAACGTAGATGATTAGCTGTAATTTGTTGTGTTGTTTGTCAATCAAGTGATACTTCAATATGTTGAGCTTGATTCATTAAATCTATATAAGCTTGTTGTGCATTATTATGCAGTGAATTCGGATCTTTTCTCATATGTGTCAAAAAAAGCACAATTGCATCCATTGTGTACCTTTTTCCAATTACTAAAGCCATTATAAGTAAATGCAATTGATCCAAAACGACCACTTGGATTGCTATTAAATAGAAAACAAGGTAGACAAAATACTGCATCTTTAGAAGGTGAATATTAACCAAGAAAATTGTTTAAACCATGATGGTTGAAAATAACGAGGTGCTTTTTTGAATTGGAAGTAGGATATTCTGAAAGAATAGGTTGATATGGTTCAGCCTAATATAAGCTCTTTGAATTTCACCACGCATATTAACCGGATACTCATATATTTGCTTATGTAACCCAGGTTCATGTTCTAAGTTAGAAAAATCAAGTGCTTTATCTTCAACTCTAGGAATTTTAGAAAGACGAGCATCAGAGTTTGAAAGAGCAAATGATGAAGGTAAAACCTCAATTTGTGATGCTTCTGAAGGTGATTGTGTTGTCTCTGTAATTTTCTTTTTAGAAAACGAAATCAATTGTTTTTGACTTCATAACTACAATATCTTAAAAGATAAAAAAATTAATAACTATAAAATAAAATTAAACAATAAACTTTAAAACACAATAAAAACAATAGCAAAATTGTAAAAAGACAAAAAAAAAAACTCTTAGAAGATAAACTCAATGCCGCGTTTGAAGGACAAATGTTGATGACAGTAGTTGCCAGTGACAATAGGAAAAGAAACTTCTTTTTCACTAGTTAACAAATTGAATTTTAACCGAAATTCACATTTAATGTTATATTAAAAAGTGAGCAACTATCATCTAAAAAAAGAAAGTTCTAATATATTATATACATATTTAAAGTTAAAATGTTAAAATATATGATATGGAAAAAATAAAAAAAAATAAAGATTTTTTTAATGTTCAAAGTTGGAAGGGGGGTCAAAAACAATTTAAAAAGGGGGGGGGGGCAAACTCTTCAAAAGTTAAGGGGCCAAATAAGAAATATTCATTTTTATAATTTTAGAGGGGCCGGGGCCTCTGTCAGCCCCCTAGATTTGACATTGCCTTAAGACACCATCACAAAACATGAACGAAATCCTAAAATTCTTTCCCATACATGTCAAGATAGAAATCAACCATGCATAAGTCCTATATGTAATCAAGATACCAAAACTTCAGTCACTTGTAATTGACCATATTACCAAAATAACAACCTACAAGGTTGACACCAAAATCCACACCACATATCATATTGTTAGCATCTAATCAAATACTCAACAATTAAGCCATATACAATATACCATACATTTAAGATATTCTACCACATTTTTCACAATTAATACCATATTGCAAAGTTACTATATCAACTTGTCAACAAGCACACATATACTTCTATATACAATCATTATCCTTTAAAATTCACAATTACTTAACCTATCATTATACACAATAACAAGAACTAATATTATCATTCACTAGAGCATGTAATTCTAATTTGGACATCTATCAACTACCTAAAACTTAAAATGACAACCTTAGGTACATGCCAAATTTACGTAGCTAAAAAGGAGCACAAACTTTAGGGAGCCTGGGGCCTTTGTTGGATGCTGAATTGAACTCAAAATGTAGCTATGAACCTAACTAAAACCCGATTTATTCGTCAACGATACTTGCCTTCCCTTTTTCTTTCGAGGCTTCCACGTCGCCTTTAGCTATGAATAATGATACGAAAATGTATTACATTAACATTCTAGCTCAAAACATGATTTTTTCCACATAACCACACAAATTTAGCAATTTACTCAATTTAGTCCCTTAAACCATAACAATTATAACTTTCACATTTAAGCTTCATTTTTCAATCTATTTTCAAATACATCCCTCTATGATCTTCTAGAAATAATATTTATAGAATTTTCCTATGTTCAAAACTATTTAACATCCAAGCTTAACCCCTATGTTCAAAACTAACAAATTTTACTTTATAATTTAGTCCTACTTAACATCCAAGCTTAACATGCAACCATTTAACACAAAAGGCTTCAAAAATCGTCAATGGCAACATTTTAAAACTTTAACAGCTTTGCAAAATAGTTCTTGGATTAGCTGAATCAAGCTCCCGAGATCTCAAACACATAAAAATGACAAGAAACATGCTTTAAATCACTTACCATTTGGAAGTGCAAAGCTTGAAAATGTTAGAATATGGTGAAGAATATGATGCAATTGACATCTTTTTCTTTTCATTATTTTAATTTATATACTGTGGTAAAATTGTAAATAATTTAATCTTTTAGATTAACCTTAATTAATCCATCTTTAATCATGTTTAAAAAATATAATATCATGATAGCATCATCATCCACTAAGCACAATTTATCAAGGGTCCAATTATTCAATTGGTCCCTAAAATAAGTAGAAATTCATAGTGATATAACTTTTAATTACTTTATGATTTAATCCTTGTACCTTAATTAATGACTAATTCAATAAAATGACCCATCCAAAACTCTATTCACCTATAATATAAATTTCGTAATTTAATAAAATATTCACAAGTTCGGTTTACAAAGTTGAGATCCCAAAATCGCATTTTCTGATACCACTAACTTTTGGGTCGTTACATGTAAGCCGTTTCTCATTAATTTTTTCAAATGAAGAAACTTTCAAAAGCTTATGAAAATAGTGAGGAAACCAAAATTTATTTATAGTGTGAGATATGAGAGTATTCTCAATGTAGGATTTATAACACTTACCCTTATCTAAAAAATAAAATAATTTTTTGAAACTTATTATTACCATATAATTTTAACCACTTCCTAAAATAAATCAACTTATATAGATATAAGGAAATTATAAATATAATTTATTAATAATGCTTCAAACCTCTTAAAGAAAGTCAAATTATATAAATGTAAAGAAATTATTATAAATATTGGTTATTAATAATGGCCCACGTCTTATATTAATATGCTTAAAAATATTATATATAAATAAGTCTTTCTAAATTAATATTCTTAATTATTGTATAAAAATTGTTGGATCTGTAAAAAATTGAAAGTTAAGTCATCTACACACAATTTTTTATGAATAGTTATTTCACCACTTTGTACATAACAATAAAAAATAATATTCCTAGATACAGCCATGTATGTCCACTACATTCCAAATACCAAAATGACCATATTCAACCATGTCAAAGAACATTCCATTACACACACTTTAAATACCATTTCAACTTCCATCATTTAAGCATCATAAAGACTATAAAATCAACCATCATAAGGTCACATATATATACCATAATTACAAGCCAAAACATAATGGCTATAACATCAACCAAAACACCTATACATGTGCATATTTAACCAATTATCACTTAACTTGTTTTCATGCCAAAACATAACTTAATTGATACATAACACTAATAACCTTTTGGCGGCTAAGTGCACGTCTAAGTGTTACCTCAAAAAGGTCATAAATCACTTCAGAGAAGAAAAAAAGTCATGAAAAGGTGGCTAAGTACTTAGTAAAAAAGGTCATGATTTTGATAATAGAATAAATTTAGTGTTAATTGTGCATTTGTCTAATTTTGTTTTAATTTGTTAAATACAATTTGATGACTTTGTTTTTTTTTTAGTTTTTAAGGTTGATTTGATGAAAATTAATTATTAATATTATTTGTGTAGAACAATGTATCCTCCATATCCATTTTACGGTCCATAAAGACTGATCCTTTCAAGGTTCATGACTATTCCTTCTAACCTGAGTCAATTTTAATCAAATTAACCCTAAAACCCGAATTAAACACTAAAAAGTTAACATTGTTATCTTCAAGTACCAAAATGTATAACTTTTGTCACACCCGATTTTCATTAAGTCTCAAAATTATGGAGAGTTGGGAGTTAATTGAATAAAATAGTAAGTTGACAGGCTCTACTGAAAAACTAGGAAAATTATGTGGCTGTTTAATTTATAGTTGAGCCTCAATTCTAGTTTAGTTAGAATGGAATCGATTGGTTCCTTAGTGGGAGACAAAATGATTCTCAATGAATGGTTACTTGGAGCATTGGACCGTGTGTGAGAATTGTTGTATATATTAGTGATACGAGATCAAAGGCCCGACAAATGCGTTCCAAACTAAATGGGACCATCCAGGAGTTTGTTAGTAAGGCCTTAGATGCGTACACAAAAGAAAGGGAAAATCAAGATTTCAAATATTGGGAATCTTGGTCCAAGACACCAAATCTTGCAGCCAAAGCGCATTGGATCTCCATTACGAGCATCAACGATTCAATTTCGGTAGGAGATGGATCACAAGCCCAAATTCTTGAGGGCAAGGCCCAATAAGAAGATTCCAAGCCCAATCAAGAAATCCACCCATACTTAGTTGAAAATCAGGCCAAATTGTCAAAGTGGCCCAAGTTGTAAAGTTTTATTTTTATTTATTTATTTATTTATTTTACTTAGTTTAAATGTTTATCCAAGAGTCCCAAATAAAAGACCCTTGGCCGAATTTCCATATTAAAATAATTAGGAGTTTTTTTTAGTTGTAGTTTTAGTGTTCTAATTAAATTAGGAAAACATTTGAAAGGCCTATTTATATGGCTTGGCCAGCCACCCTACATTACATTACAATTACATTGAAAATTTCAGATTTGATTTGAGTGAAAATTCTCTTTGAGTTCTTCAAGGATTTTCTCTTGAGTTTTCTTTAGAAGTTGTTTTAACAATCTTTTTGATTGTGGGAGCCATCTTCAACCTTCTTCTTGCCATTGATATTCTTTGGAGGGGAGATTAGAGCCGTTTGAAGGGAGTTGTGAGATCTTTCGGGATTTCAAGGCTTCTTAGGACTTATCTTTTAATTTCTTACTGTCAATTCTTTCTTTATTTCTACTTGTGCTGAATCATTATCTAATCTATTTTCTGTTCTTATTGTGTTTTCAGCCTTTTTCTATCTTAAGGAATCAGCCCACAAATCCCCAATTTCTAGGGTTTTTCCATACTCTTTTTGGGTGAAATTAGATTGTCGAAATTTGGGGAAAACTATCTTGGTGTTCAATTGGGCAGAATCACAATCTCCTTGAGGGTTTCAAGAACCCTAACACTTATTTCTATTCTCAATTTGATTCTTTACTGATTTGGGGATTTTATTTCAGATCTGAAAATTTAAAAATCTAATCTTTTAATTTTCTGTTTCGTTTCAGATCTAATTGTTTAGGGTTTTCGTAGGAGTTTCTCGTGACTTGGCAACTCGATCTTGATCCGCGCGCAACCCTGAATCATTTGGTATCAGATTTTGGGCGTTTTGGGTGTTCTTGGTTGATTTCTAAACTGATTTCTATTTTTTAAAGCATAAACAGCAGTTTTACCCAGAAAAATTGTTCAAAAAAATTCATTTGAGTGGGTAAACGTTGTCCGATTGATCTGAAATTTTACATACATGTTTTTGGCACTGTGATTGAATATAAAAAAATTATTCCCGCAAAAAAATCAGTCAAAAAAGTCAAAAAAAATCAAAAAAGATGAAATTCAATAAAAATTTAAAAAAAGATTCAGCGGGTTGAATTTGGTGCCCAAAATTTCCAGATCAAAAATTCAATATATAAGGACACTCCAGATTTAATTTCGTGATTTTTAGAGATCGGAAACACCTCGAACGAAGTTGTCAAGTTACTCCACAGTTTTTCGGGTTTTCTGTTTTCAGCAATTTTTATTGATTCTTAGCTGTAGGTTTTCATTTGTTTACCTTTATTCTTCCTTTACGTTATCTAACACCTTCTTGTTTCTTGTGTTAGTAGGATTTAAACGTGTGCACAACTTCTTCCTCGGTGCAACACGAATCAATTGGTGTCTCGTCAGTTTTTGGCATCCTAGTGCAAATTAGGATTCTTTGGTAGTTTGGTTCACACTCTCTAATTGGTTGATATAAACTCTGATAAAGAACTCACAAGATTGAATTCGACCTCATTGAGAATTTGATTTTTCTTTTTTAGTGATTAATGGTGAGGTTTGCTAACTTTTATTTTTGAGTGTTGAGTATTTATTTTTTACAGGTTTTGAAGATGTCTAAAGGTGATAATAATGATACACTTATGGAAGTCCAACAACAGTTAGAAGGACACACTGTTGCAATCACACAAATAAATGCTACCCTTCAAGCATTGAATACTACTTTGAATGAGGTACGAATGAATCAAGAACTTCAATATCAAGATCCAATCAGGGAAGATAGGAATAACCAGCCCCATAGGCGCGGCCCTCGACGTGTCCCTAGAATGGATGACGATTCTCATGATCGTGGACAACCTTCTTTGGCAAAACCGAAATTCACAATTCCCCAATTTCGTGGTAAGAATGATCCTGACACTTATTGTGAATGGGAATCTAAGATTGAACTCATGTTTCGGTATTATAAATGTCCGGATGATGAAAAGGTAGCATTAGCAACATTGGAATTTTCTGATTATGCATTAAGTTGGTGGACTCAACTTGGGGTAAACCGCCATCGGAATTATGAAGGTGAGATTTCGACATGGGATGAGTTGAAACAGATTATGCGTAAAAGGTTTATTCCACCTCACTACTATAGAGAAATTAAAACAAAGTTGAGAAGACTTATCCAAGGTAGTAGGACGGTGGATGAATATTTTAAAGAGATGGAGATGCTCATTCAGAGAGCTAATGTGGAGGAAGATGAAGAAACAACTATGGTTCGATTCATTGATGGTTTGAACAGCCGATAGCTAATACATTGAGGCTACAAACTTACATTGATTTGGAAGAAGCAGTTCACAAAGCCATTGAGATCGAGCAACAATTAAAGGAACAAAGGTTTGGGTCCTTCTCTACTTCACAATATTATCGAGGTAACAATTCCAATTCTGATTTTAAGAGTTCAAAATCACCTTTTGTTACTAACAAGTCTTCTTTGAGTAATGGAAGTAAACAATCAGATTGGAAAAAAGGGGCTCCTGCTAAAACGCAAACACCTTCTAAGCAACCCAATTTAGGTGATTCGAGTGCGAAGAGGACTCGTGAGATTGAATGCTTTAAGTGCAAAGGGCGTGGTCATTATAGTAGAGAATGCCCTAACACGAGATTACTTCTTCTAAAAGATAACGGTGAGTACACTTCCGACTCTGATAATACAGATCCAGATATGCCAGACCTTGTGGATGACAGTGTTAATGGCGACGAGTTGGTCGAACCACCAAAGGAAGGGGACTTTGCTAATTTTCAATGCCTTGTAGTTCGTCGAACCCTTAACATTCAGATGAAAGATGATGATAGCCAAAGGGCCAATATTTTCCATTCTCGGTGTTTTATTAAAGGTAACTTATGTTCACTCATTATTGATAGTGGTAGTTGCTCGAATGTAGTGAGTAGTTATTTGGTGGATTCTTTAAAGTTGCCTTGTACCAAACACCCTAAGCCATATCACCTTCAGTGGCTTAATGAATGTTCCGAAGTTAAAGTTACGAAACAGTCCTTGGTCACTTTTAAACTCGGCAATTATGAGGATGACGTATGGTGTGATGTAGTCCCCATGCATGCGGCACACTTGCTCCTTGGACGACCTTGGCAATTTGATCACGATGTTACACACCAAGGTAAACTTAATCGATACTCCCTTGTATTTAAAGGCAAGAAATTCACTTTTGCTCCTTTAAATCCTACTGATGTATATAAAGATCAATTGAGGATGATAAAATTTTGTGAGGGGGTAAGGGAGAAAGAGCAAGTACAAAAGACAGAGAGAAAAGAGGCTAATAGTAGTGGAAAAAGTCAAAATTTAAAAAGCCCAAAGGTGAGTGAATCCTCTAGTGGTAAAATGAGCGGAAAAAATCTTTTGGCAACAAAAAAAGATGTGAAGAGAGCCCTACTTAATAAACAGCCTTGTATCCTTGTGAGGTTTAGGCAAAATTATTTATCTTTATCTAACATTAACGAAAATTTGCCTAGTGTGTTTCAATCTCTTTTGCAGGATTATGAGGATGTTTTTAGTGAGGCCCCTAAAGGTTTACCACCTTTACGAGGGATAGAACATCAAATTGACTTAGTACCCGGAGCTTCAATCCCAAATCGACCAGCCTATAGATGCAATCCCGAGGAGACAAAGGAATTGCAATGGCAAGTGGAGGAATTACTAGACAAAGGGTACATTCGTAAGAGCCTAAGTCCTTGTGCTGTTCCTGTCTTATTGGTGCCAAAGAAAGATGGTACGTTTCATATGTGTGTTGATTGTCGCCCAATCAACAAGATAACGGTAAAGTATCGACACCCAATCCCTAGACTTGATGATATGTTTGATGAATTACATGGTTCAATAATATTTACAAAAATTGATTTAAAAAGTGGTTATCATCAAATTCGAATGAGGGAAGGGGATGAATGGAAAACAGCCTTTAAAACAAAATTTGGATTGTATGAATGGTTAGTTATGCCTTTCGGCCTTACTAATGCACCTAGTACATTTATGAGATTAATGAATCATGTTTTGAGGCTACATTTGGGTAAATTTGTAGTAGTTTACTTTGATGATATTTTAATTTACTCAAAGTCATTAGATGATCATGTTTTCCATGTTCGAACCGTTTTGGATATTCTACGAACTGAAAGATTATTTGCCAACCTTGATAAATGCACATTCTGTTGTGATAAACTAATATTCTTAGGTTTCATAGTTAGTGCTCAAGGTATTCATGTCGACGAGGACAAAGTTAAGGCAATTAAGGAGTGGCCGACTCCTAAATCGGTAACTGAGGTGAGATCTTTCCATGGTTTAGCCAGTTTTTATAGACGATTTGTGAAAGATTTCTCTACTATTGCTACCCCATTGACTGAAGTTATAAAGAAATCAGTGGGTTTCAAATGGGGTGAAACCCAAGAAAAAGCTTTTCAAACTCTAAAAGCTAAGTTATGTTCTGCTCCTTTGCTTAAATTACCTGATTTTGCTAAAACTTTTGAACTTGAGTGTGATGCTTCAGGAATTGGAATCGGCGCCATTTTAATGCAAGATAAGCAACCTATTGCTTATTTTAGTGAGAAATTGAACGGTGCACAGTTAAATTACTCGACTTATGACAAAGAACTATTGGCATTAGTTCGTGCACTTCAAGTATGGCAACATTATTTGCTGCCTAATGAGTTTGTCATACATACAGATCATGAGTCTCTTAAATGGTTAAAGGGACAAGGTAAGTTGAGTAAAAGACATGCCCGATGGGTAGAATTCATTGAAACATTCCCTTATGTGATTCAATATAAAACAGGTAAAGATAATGTAGTCGCAGATGCTTTGTCTAGACGATATACTTTAATAACTACATTGAATGCTAAAGTCTTAGGGTTTGAACATATTAAAGAGTTATATGATGATGATACTGATTTCAGCCATATCTATAAGAATTGTGGACATACTGCTTTTGAAAAATTTTATCTTGTAGATGGCTTTCTTTTTCGTTTAAACAGGTTATGCATACCAAAGTGTTCCATGAGAGAATTGTTGATTCATGAAGCCCATAGTGGGGGATTAATGGGACATTTTGGAGTGGCCAAAACACTAGACATATTGCAAGAACACTTCCATTGGCCACATATGAAGAAGGATGTGGAAAAGGTATGTTCCAAGTGCATTACATGCAAACAAGCAAAATCTAAGGTAATGCCTCATGGCCTTTACACTCCTTTACCGATTCCTACTTCACCTTGGGTAGATTTATCCATGGACTTTATTCTAGGTTTGCCTCGAAATAAGAAAGGAAGAGATAGTATATTTGTTGTTGTTGACAGGTTCTCAAAGATGGCACATTTTATTTCTTGTCACAAAACAGATGATGCTACACATATAGCAGACTTATTCTTTAAAGAGGTGGTAAGACTTCATGGCATCCCTAAAACAATTGTTTCTGACAGAGATGTCAAATTTCTTAGCCACTTTTGGAAAGTATTGTGGGGTAAGCTTGGTACTAAATTACTTTATTCCACTACATGTCACCCCCAAACTGATGGCCAAACCGAAGTAGTTAATCGGATCTTAGGGACTTTATTACGATCTGTTGTGGGAAAGAACATTAGAAATTGGGAAGAATGCCTACCGTTTGTTGAATTTGCATATAATAGATCTATTCATTCTACAACTGGTTATTCTCCATTTGAACTTGTTTATGGTTTTAACCCACTAACAGTACTTGATCTTGCGCCATTACCACTTGAACACATTGTTAATTTAGATGGTGAACAGAAAGCTGAGTTGGTGAAATCCTTACATGAGCAGGCTAGGCAACGAATAGCCAAAACATATGATGCCAACACCAACAAAGCAAACAAGGGGCGCAAACGGGTTGTCCTAGAACCCGGAGATTGGGTTTGGGTCCATATGAGGAAAGAACGATTTCCTGCAAGAAGAAAGACCAAGTTGGACCCAAGGGGCGATGGGCCTTTCCAAGTACTCGAGAGGATCAACGATAATGCCTATAAAATTGATCTACCTGGTGAGTACAATGTAAGTTCTACTTTTAATGTGGCTGACTTGTCCCCATTTGATTTTTCAGATTCGAGGTCGAATCTTTTTGAGGAAGGGGGGAATGATACGAGATCAAAGGCCCGACAAATGCGTTCCAAACTAAATGGGACCATCCAGGAGTTTGTTAGTAAGGCCTTAGATGCGTACACAAAAGAAAGGGAAAATCAAGATTTCAAATATTGGGAATCTTGGTCCAAGACACCAAATCTTGCAGCCAAAGCGCATTGGATCTCCATTACGAGCATCAACGATTCAATTTCGGTAGGAGATGGATCACAAGCCCAAATTCTTGAGGGCAAGGCCCAATAAGAAGATTCCAAGCCCAATCAAGAAATCCACCCATACTTAGTTGAAAATCAGGCCAAATTGTCAAAGTGGCCCAAGTTGTAAAGTTTTATTTTTATTTATTTATTTATTTATTTTACTTAGTTTAAATGTTTATCCAAGAGTCCCAAATAAAAGACCCTTGGCCGAATTTCCATATTAAAATAATTAGGAGTTTTTTTTTAGTTGTAGTTTTAGTGTTCTAATTAAATTAGGAAAACATTTGAAAGGCCTATTTATATGGCTTGGCCAGCCACCCTACATTACATTACAATTACATTGAAAATTTCAGATTTGATTTGAGTGAAAATTCTCTTTGAGTTCTTCAAGGATTTTCTCTTGAGTTTTCTTTAGAAGTTGTTTTAACAATCTTTTTGATTGTGGGAGCCATCTTCAACCTTCTTCTTGCCATTGATATTCTTTGGAGGGGAGATTAGAGCCGTTTGAAGGGAGTTGTGAGATCTTTCGGGATTTCAAGGCTTCTTAGGACTTATCTTTTAATTTCTTACTGTCAATTCTTTCTTTATTTCTACTTGTGCTGAATCATTATCTAATCTATTTTCTGTTCTTATTGTGTTTTCAGCCTTTTTCTATCTTAAGGAATCAGCCCACAAATCCCCAATTTCTAGGGTTTTTCCATACTCTTTTTGGGTGAAATTAGATTGTCGAAATTTGGGGAAAACTATCTTGGTGTTCAATTGGGCAGAATCACAATCTCCTTGAGGGTTTCAAGAACCCTAACACTTATTTCTATTCTCAATTTGATTCTTTACTGATTTGGGGATTTTATTTCAGATCTGAAAATTTAAAAATCTAATCTTTTAATTTTCTGTTTCGTTTCAGATCTAATTGTTTAGGGTTTTCGTAGGAGTTTCTCGTGACTTGGCAACTCGATCTTGGTCCGCGCGCAACCCTGAATCAATTAGGGTGAGGGGTGTTATTCTAAAGGTAGAATTCTCCTCATTTTTGTTTTATTTTCTTTCCTTCTACATCATCTTCTTCAGTTGTTCCAAAGAGGAGAAAGTTGAGGAAAATGCTGCATGGGGCAATGATTGCGAGGTTTAAAGTCCGGAATTTAAGAATCTGAGGAACTAGTAAGCCTTTCTATCTTTCTGTATTCGTAGATTTAAGAAAGGAGAGTAAGAATTTTTGAAATCTCTAGGAAGCTTCTGAATGATACTGAATTATGGGGTTTTTTAAGGTTTGAATACCTTCAGTTTAACTGGTATATTTGGTTTTTGTGCTTAGCTGCCAGGATGATGGAGGCTTTGGCATTTGGAAAAAAACCTAAGCTGACGAGGACGAAGGATTTAAGGTGAGTTTCTGTACTCTACTTTGGGTGATTGATGATGTTGTGCTACTTTTATAATTTGTGTCTGTGTTTGTTCTTAGTTTGCTTAAATCTACGATCATGTATGAATATGGTGAATGAGTATGCTTTGTATGCATAACCCAGTGAAAGTGTGTGTATGCTTGCAAGTATGGTCACTCGATGTCAAATGGTTGTGAATTGACGTATTGATAAATGACATATTGTATGTTATGGTAATAATTAAATGATTTGCGTGGAATGCATGTTTATTATATGCGGAGTACAGAGGGAATTACCTTGATGGGGTAGATGAAGATAGGAAAAAATTGGCGTAATTAAGGAATGAGCGGATTGTTATGGGATTCAAGGGAGTTTTGGTGGCTTCGTGGAACAAATGTCGATTGGTCCTTCAGGGTGACACCATGATGACGATTATCTAATGGTCTTTCGAGATGACACCATGATGATGGTATATAGGTCCTTCAGGGTGACACCGTGTAAACGGTATGTAGGCCTTCCGAGGCGACACCGTGTAAACAGTATGTAGGTCTTTCGTGGTGACACCATGTAAATGGTATATAGGTCCTTCGGGGTGACACCCTGTAAACGATATATAAATCCTACTGGGGGACACCTTGAAAGGGGTTTACTATTTATTCAGAATCAAAAGTCCATGGTTAGCCATGACATGATCTAGTGGCGAATAGGTACACCTCATGGCAAAACCGGAGTCTGCTAGGACAATGAACATGAAGCCTGTCAGGGCATAAAAAAGGAGGTTACTATATGACTCCCGTGGCGAGTAGGTTGACAAGATGATCATGGTGCGTCTTAAACACGATATATGTGAAAGGAAAGGGGTATTTCCTTTGAGGTATTCGTAAATAAGTATGTTCCATTAAAAGTCCGCCAGAATAGATATAAAACCATTACAGGTTAAGTATTTATAGAGTGAATGATCATATTTGAAATTCTAAGGGGTAATCGATAAAGAGGTAGCCCGAAAAGTGGGTAGTCCACCAAGAAAGCCCAAATTTTTATAGAAAGGAGGGAGGCGTAGTCTCTTGAGTCCTATATGATACAAACAACCTTCTTTATAACAACTCTACTTATAAGCTAAAAATTTAAGCGGTATAGAGAGGTGGCTACTATACAAATTTGTGATTTATTTTTAATTTTAAATTAAAACTATACTGTATTAATATTAAATATTGAGATTTAGATAATATCTTTAATAAAATTTACAAATGCAATTCCATTTTAACTATCATCTTTATTTAATAAAATATAATTAATAAAATATTATTTAAATTTAAACATTTTATTGAAATAATATCTTAACTAAAAATCATGATTTTTTTTTCTTTCAATTAAGAATAGACTTAATTTTATTAAAATTTGAGGCAATATGATATTATAGAGAACTAGTTTAGTGAATAGTGTACTTCATAGTTTATGATGTCGCTATTAAAGATGAAAATCTATTATAGAAGATAAAAAAAAATATTTCTACAACAAGCTTAGCTATTATAATGAAATTATGTTATAGAAAGTGCTTGTTATAAAAAAGGTTGAAGGTCTACAACATAAGTACAAGAATCCAAAGTTTTTGGAACTAGATTAGTGGTCAAACTGACGGTCTAACCGCTAGTCCAACCGGTTCCCAAATAAAAAAAGTTGTAAAAAATAAAAAAATATATTAAACTCATTTTCAGAGTCTAACTCCAGGATTCCTTTAAAGCCTTTAATATTCGCATGCAATTTTTTGTAAGAACCTTATTTTTTGAATAAAACTGTAAGAGTGCGTCTGAATGAAAAATTTTAAAATTTTTAAGATTAGCATTTTCGAATTTATTAATTCAAAATGCGAAGATTTGTAATTACTTTAGAAAAAATATAAGTTATTGTAATGTTACAAATTATAAAATAAGAATAAAATAAGAATAAAATTTATAAATAGTTTTAATAACATTTAAAAAAATTCGTTATGGAAATCATGGTATTTGTAAAAAATTATAATTTTGTTAATAAAATAAAATTTAAAATATATATTATAATTAAATATAAATAAAATTTGAAGTATAAGTTTTTTTATAGTGAGACTGATCGCCTATGAATGCACTATTGTTTATAAAATTATTGTCACACCCCAAATTTGGCGGATCTGAGAAGAAGATGAATAGATATGAATGATACTTGTTTTGATGGACTTGGGTAGCATAGTTTGTAACCTTCCCAACCCGACCTAGAAGTTAGACCTAAATTCAGGAGACTACATGAGCCACTAGGATGACCTAGTAAGGTTATCGGAGTTTTTGAAAACAATTATTTTAAAACATCTATTTAATTTAATAAAAAAACTTAGTTTAAAAGCCATTTTATAATTCCTTAACATGTTAATTATCATCTATCAGCAAAAAAGATAATATTTATTTACGTATTTAATAAAAATCGGGGATACTTTTACACCTGTTGTAAAATTTTTGCTAAGTGTTTATGTTTTGTAACATCCGATATCTGGATTCGATGATTCAGGTTGAGTAAAGGGTGTTACAAAATATAACATCAAAAATATAAAAATTAAGAATGACGGTGTTCGCAAGTGCACGAGTCAAATTCTAATATAGTTTAGTACAACGAAATACCTTGGAAGTATTCCAAGGATCGTACCCAAGGGAAGATGAAATAAATAATGAAAACACTTTTACAATAACAAGTCTAAGTAGTAGTAATTATTTCCTATATTACAATTAACCATAAAATAGATTAAGAGGAATAAAAAAATAAAAAAAGAAATAAATAACGAGAAATAAACAAACTAACTAAATTGATAAATCAATTAGGAAGATTAACTTGCTTCAGGGTTTGTAACTAACTTCGAATTGTGGTTTTGAGATGGATTAGTAATCGATTAACTAATTATTACCTCCCGACCTTTAATTAACTAATCAATTGGTCGATATTCGCTTATCTTCGGACCTCATTTTCTTAACTAGGATAAATTACGATTTACTCGGTTCAACTTATCTCCCAACCTCTTCTAGCCTATGATAACTTATTAGGGTTGTCAAGCCTAACAGTTTAAGAACACATAATTTATACCAGCTAATCCCTCTTGGGAAATCCCCAAATCCTCCATTAATCACATCCCCATCCACTTGTTAATCTCCCCAAAGGGATTTAGCCAATGATGTTATTCATAATCTCAACTTCAATTGAATAAACCATGTGAGAAACACGATCAATTCGGAGAAGAAAAAAGATTTGAATAATCGTGGATTGAGTATCGAATGAGAAATAGAGTAGAAAATCTCTCAATTGGAATAAATAAATCAAATGAATGTAAAGGAAATTAGAAATTGAATACTTAAATTAAATAAATAAGTTCTTTAATCAAAACAGATTCAAGCAGAAAAACAAGAAAGTTATGAAAAGCTGAAAAAGAACTAAAATCTACGTCTAAACAACGAGGATTTTGAAGGCGTCTAGGATAACTTGGATACATTCAACCCCTAATGTTGAGGTATTGGTAGCCCAAATTAGATTTTCGGCACATCCTAGGTCTTCGAATAAGTTTGTTTGCGTGAACGAAAATAACCCCGATAAGTTTGGCGTGACACAACACCCAAATACTGCTTTGTGGTGTTCATTCTATTCTTTGACGTCTCGGGAAGCTTATGCCTCACTCGAGCCTTTTTTCTACGTCAATTGGGCCTTTATATCTCCATTCCACACACTCAATTGAACAAATGAACACAACCTAAGACCCGTGTCGGCCTATTGGGTCACAACACCTGCAAAATGTGTTAAAAACACTTATTTTTATTAACTTTTAATCCTAAGGCCTAATTACTAAAAACAAAATTTAAAATTCTAAATTTCTTAGAAAACAAGCTCCTTAGGTGCGGAATTGACTTGATTACATTTGACGGCAGGTCAATACCCCACACTTAAGTTTTTGCTTGTCCTACTACCCCAAAAAATGAGAATAAACTAAAACTAAAAATAAGAAATAAACATGCAAAGGAAAAGAAATGTACTTGATTCGGCTTGATACATAAGATTGGGTCGGAGCACCGACACTAGGACGATTTGCCTAAATATATAATTCTAGCTAATTATTTAAACAATTTACGATTATTTACATTTAAACAGATTAGGTCAATAAATTAAAAAGTAAACAAGTTAAAGAAAATTAAATATATTTTTCCATTAAAATGTATATACGAATATAGTATTTATTTTTGCAGAGTATAGTCAATTTGAATATTTTTTTCTACTCGATTTATTACTTTGAAATTCGATGGTGTTTTTCGTAGTAGTTCGAAGGGTTGGTTTACTTTTGGGCATGTTTCGTTTGCCTTGCTTTTCTTCTTCAGACACATTTGGCATGGTGCTAGAACCCTGTTCAGAGATGTTTTTGCCGGTATTGATCCAGATTTGGATGCTCAAGTAGAATTTGGAGCATTCCAAAAACTTGGAGATCCAACTACAATAAGACAAGTAGTCTGATGCAAGATTGCTTTGTTATTTTTCACATCTATCTATGCTTTGAACTATAATGCAGTAATATTTCCTCGATAACCCTTATAATAATTTTTTTAATTTGTGTCGATACTGTAAAGATTTTCTCGAGCACTTTTTATATGGTTTATACAAGTCATACTGCACCGTTCCAATAAATTTTCTTTTTAATTTGAACATCCTATACTTCTATAAATATAATTTCCTACTAGTATCTACCTTTATCACTTGGTCTATTTAATCTCTTTTACCTATTTATAGCCTAATGAACTGAACTAATTAGGGTGCGTTTGGTTCGCTGTATTGGATTAGAGGTGTAATAACAAATCAACTGTTTGGTTGAATGTAATGGAATAGAGGCGTAATAGTAATCTTGTGTTTGGTTGAATGGAATAGAGGTGTAATAGCATAATGGAAAAAACTAAAATGACTAGAATACCCTTAGCATAAATTTGTTTTGGTAAATGATTATTGTTATTGTTATTGTTATTTAAATTTTAATAAGATTATTATTATCAATAATAAATATTTTAATCATATTTAAACATAATTATTATTAAATATATTATAATTAAAATATATAATTTAATAAAATTCTTAATAATTAATATTCTTATATGAATTTACTCAAATCATAATATATGATACTATAAATGAAAATTTGAAATAATTAATATTAAATATATTTTAATTAAAATATATGATTTAATAAAATTTAAAATAATTATAACTAATAAATTATATTTTATGAATTTGTATAATTTAAAATAATAATTATTACATATAATTTAATAATTAATATTAAATTTCATAAAATTCTTGATAATAAATTTTCTTATATGAATTTATATAATTTAAAATAATTAATATTAAATATAATTTAATAGTGATATTTAATTTCATAAAATTCTTAATAATAAAATGTTCTTATATGAATTTACTAAAATCAATATATAACTTGAGAATTATATTCTGCATAAACATAATTAACTTATATTAAGAAAATGTTAGATGAAAATGAAATTGTACATCATAATCCATATGTTATATAGTTTTACAACATCAAAAAGTTTGAACATTGATATTTAATGGTGAGAAAGAAATCTTCTGACCCATTCCAATTGGGCAACAGAAGGTAAACTAAAGAAAACGATCATTTGAGTTGGATGATCGGGAATTTTACTCAAAGCATCATACCGCTGATCGTCGGTTAAACCTTCAATTGACCATAAGGCTGAATATAAATTTGAAGCTTTCTCTTCCATCTTCTGATGTTCTTCTAACTTTTGCTGAATTGCCACCTCGGAGGCAATACTCCTACTGATTTGATCACCAACGGCCTGAATTTTTTCCCCCAACAAAGTGGCAGCCTCATCAAATTAAGAATACACATTATCACGAGCATCAGATTTCTTCTTTCTCTTGTTTGAAGATGAGGAACCCCCTTGGTCTCTATTTCCTCGCGGATCTGTACCAGAAACATCCATGTCGTCTAAAGAGACGTCAGCTTTGCAGTCATAGAATGTGTTTCTCTCTTCATTCATATCTGTAGTACGTTCATCCTCAGCATGTATTTCTTCAAGAACATCAGCAGCTGTTTGAGCGTCTTTCCCAGTCGCCCTATATCTTGCGTATATGGCAGTAAGCTGGTTGTAGTAAGGGAAAGAATGATGTCTGAACTGAGAGGCTTCTTTGTGACTCTAAAAAAAATGAGGAAATCATATTAGTTATAAGTTTTGTAAAAAAACAAATAAATACTTGAAATACATTTTACCTTTACATAGGATTCCCAAACTGCATCTTCAGCAACAACGAGCTGCCTATGTTCGTCCCAACCAAAACCGCTGTTGTTTTGGCCATTAAGCATGTCGTAGACGACTGACCATTCCCTTTTTAAGCACCTAATCCGAGATTCAATATTTGGCTTCGCCTTCAACATTGCTCTTGGTAAAGCCTTTTCTAGCATTTTTTCTAGCTCGTTCAAATAACCGGCCTTGAACCTGGTATCAGCATTAAATGTTCCTACATTGTGCAAATCCACCATGCAAGAAACCAAGGCTGCATCTTCTTCTGGAATCCATTTTCTTTTGCTTCCTCGAGAAGCTGGAGAAGAAGCATGTGATTGTGGAACACCTAACATAATTATCTTAAGAAAAAAAAACAAATTAACATTATTTACTGTTTTTAATATCATGAATCAAAAGGTGAACAGTTTATAATATTATATCGTTAGTTCAATATCATGAATCAAAAGCTCAATACTAAATTTAATGAAATAACACATGCTGAATGAGAAGATAATTAAATTATAATTCAACAAAGTTTAGTACAATACAAAATTTTAATCAAGCACCACCAAAGTTTCATAAACTAGATACATAAAATAACATCAACAAATTAATTGTAACTCAATTTGTCCCTAAACCTAACTAATTTCTAGATGCTTGCCATTCATCGAACATTTGGTTGGCTAGTTCCATCCTCCAAGTAGCCCAAGCATCCGATGGATGAATATTTCTGATATTCGGTTCATCGTCATCCACCACATTAGTAGGTAATCCTTCTCCCACCTCCGCTTCAATGGGATCAATACTCATATGGGTTCGAATAAAATTATGGAGCAAACAACATGCAATAATAATTCTATTGTGCACCCTTACAGGATAAAACGATGGACTCCTAAGTATTCCCCATCTAAGTTTTAATAAGCCAAAGCATCTTTCAATGACATTACGTGCTGAGGCATGTTTCATATTAAAAAACTCTTGCGGAGAACTTGGCTGATAACCCTGACGCCACTTGTCCAGATGATATTGCTGTCCTCTAAATGGTGCAAGAAATCTCTCACAATTTGTGTATCCAGCATCAACTAGATAATAACAACTTATAAAATAAATTTTTTAATAAATGATTAATTCAGCACACAAAGTTTGATCTTAATGAATATTTCAAATTCCTCTAACTATACACTTTACCATGAGGAACTTTTAGTCCATGTCTTCTACTAATGGCATCTCGAAGCACCCGTCCATCGGCAACTGAACCTTCCCAACCAGGAAGAACATAAACAAATTTCATCTCAGCTGTACAAACACCTAGCATATTTGTTGCTATGTCACCTTTTCGGGTTCGATATCTAGGTTTATCAACTGTTGGCACTTTAATCTTGATGTGGGTTCCATCAAGAGCACCTAAGCAATTCTATATCACATGATATAAAACCTTGAGTTAGAATACTAATTTAAATCTAAGTCAACTAAATGTTGTACAAGCTATATATAAAACTCAGTCTAATACCTTAAACCATTTCCACCTTGTGTCAGAAGAATCGGCTGTAATTGGCTCCGGCTTTTTAAATAAGACATCTTCTAAACGTATGACAGCATTTAAAACACTATGAAATGCTCTGCTAACAGTTTCCCTGGACCTTCTAAAGTGATGCTTGATAACTCGATTTTTCAGGTGATGGGAGATGATATGTAAAAACATTGCTACTTGCTCATCAACAAGCATGAACCTTGACGACTTCAATCCCTCTATCGATTCTAACATCTCACATAGTTTAAAAAAGGCAGTTCTATTCATCCTAACTTGTTCAATACAAGTCTCATCACTAGCATATACAAGCCTTTTCACATAATCCTGTTTTTGCATAAAAATCTAAGGTATAGGACCTAATCGTTGGTCTATAAGTCCGTAGGCTAAGGCTGGCACCCATTCTAAATAAGAACCAAATCGCAATTCTATAGATTTCCAACCATATTGTCAATGCAATACCAATTCTTTTACGCCTCACACTTTGTGCAATTAAAGGCAGACGAGCCATTACTACAACATATTAAAATTAGAACACACTATCAATGAATTGAAGTTGCAATTACACATTATCAAATAAAAATAAACAATACAAATTTAGAACACACGAAGCAAAAAATTATCTACTAAATGATATCGTTGCAACAAAGTTAGATATTTTGGTTGGCCAAATTTTAAAAAAAAATCCTAAAAGGATTAAATTGTATTACTAAATAATTAGAAGGTTCAAATGTGAAAAGATTTTCTAAGCAACATTATTTTTTTTATAAGAATGAGGATTTGCTTTAATAATCTTCTTTCTCTTGTTTTAAAACTTTTATAACATTTTAAATTTAAATTTCTTTATTAAAATATTAAATTTCTTGATTTTTAATAAAATATTAAAGTCCTTATTTTAATTATTGATTAGTCCTTATTTTAATAAAATATTAAAGTCCTTATTTTAATTATTGATTAGTCTTTATTTTAATAAAATATTAAAGTCCTTATTTTAATTATTGATTAGTCCTTATTTTAATAAAATATTAAACTCCTTATTTTAATTATTGATTAGTCCTTATTTTAATAAAATATTAAAGTCCTTATTTTAATTATTGATGTAATTTTTAAAATCAAATGACTCAACTAAAAATTTACTAATAATCGAGTGATTATTTATATAATTTACCAAAAAATATTATAGAATACAACTTATTTTAAAATATATATTTTATCAAGGAATGTTTAATTTTTTTTCGAATTTTATTTTCCGAGTTACAAGATCCCATTAGCTATAAATAATGTTACATTTTATCGATTATATTAGAATTTTAACTTCCACTCTCAAAATAACTTTTATTATTATTATTTATGATTCATAAATTTGTTAAGAAATGTATAAATAATTTAATCAACAATTATAACTTAAATATGGAAGCTCCACTTTCAAATAAATTTATCAAACAAGACACTAATTGCAACATGTATTGAAAAATGAAAAGTTGTTTGAGTAAAGATATCATTGTACTTTGTCAAGATTTTAAGATCGAGCAAAATCTGATTCCATTCGAAAAAGATAAAAAAAATTAGATTTTCATCAAATCAAGTTATTCAAAAATTTCAAGTTAACTCAAATAAACTGTTTGAGCTTTGATTTCAAGTCAAATTAAAATTTTACAATTCAAATAATTCGAATAACAAATTGGAATAAATGCTCTTTTGGTCCCTCTCAGTATTGAAAATGTATAAATTGGTCACTCTCTCAGCAAAAATGTAACACCCTTAACCCTTATTAATAACTTTTTAAAACTAGTCATAACCCATAACCAAATAACTAAGATCAAAATAACATATACAATATTGAACTTTTCAAAGAACCAAAAATTATACCTTTTATTTATTTACTAACTTGTGCACATACACATATAAATGTGTGCCACTAACCATTTCTCAAATCCATAATCCAAGTTAATTTATACATATACGGTCATTATAAAACTCTCAAACCATAGTAAATATGTGTTTTCATGATATTCACCAAAACATATACTTATATATATGTGTCATTAGTAATTCATGCTTTAGCCGATTTTACCATTTTATCTATTAAGACAGAGTACATGCTTATGAAATATAAACACCAATCCAAATCACATAGTCCCATACATCTTCTAAACAAGTATGTTCAAATATTCCTCTTTATTAAATACTATATTCCCAAATACCGAATGATCTCATATCAATACCTTAATTAACTTAAGCATAAGTTAACCAAACATATACAACTTGAATAGCAATTTATTGAACTATACATACTAAGTTTGGCAGCATAATATATATATATATAAACATACAAGTTATCGATTAACATATGAATTTCGGCCTAAAACTTACAAATTCATAAATTGCATTTCACCTAAAACCATGCATTATATCACTCAAAAGGAATCAAGTACAAAACCAAATGTACATACTTAGCAACCAGCATTCTTCCTCTAACAAAAAATAGTTACATTTCCATATAGACACAGATTTGCCAACTTCACATGATACTGAATTTTAATAAGAGAAAAGACCATTCTTTAAACCAATCATCCATCATTTTGATTATATTATAACAAAAGACCACTTATCACACACACCCACACAAAATTCCAAACACATGCTTTCAGTTGTTTCACGCTCTTAGGAGAATACCCTAAACACTTTGTTCGAATCTTGTCATCCGTAGAAAAATCAAAATCAACAATTAACACAAATAATCAGAAGACTGCAAGTTTGAACATTATTTTGAGCATTACTGCCATAGATAAGCAATCCAGGCAGCAATTAACATAATCAATCACGCGATCAGAAAGCAAGAAAAAACAGAATAAGACGAACTCAACAACCATTCAGAAAATTTGCTCAGAGCTAAGATCTTTTAAGCTCTAATGCTTAGTTACCAATAACAAATTAAATTCGTAAATTCCCTTGCACTTAAAATAGGAGAATAAAGATTTAACAAGTAGATAGAACCATCATCATCTACCTGGTTAAAGATAAAATAGAAATTGGAGAACAATCTAAAAAATTGACATTCCCATCAGGCAATTAGATCAAAACAAGAATTAAGCAAAAAAAATAAACAAAACCCATTAAAACTAACAAAATCAAGCATACCCAGATCAATAAACATGAAATCAAACACGAAAAAATGGAGATCCAAACGAGTTATAACCCAAAAAACTGATCAAAAAAAGTTACCTTCAAAGAGAATACTCCTACTGGTTTTGGAGATCAAAAAAGGACTCGAAAATTACAACAGAACAAACAAAAATCCAAGATTAGCAGAGAAGAGAGAACAAAAATCTGACTATTATTTTCAAAGGATTGTCGGTCCTATGCTGATGAATAAAGACATACATGCATAATTTTCCCTACAATATCCATAATAACAATATCAATAAAAAATAGTATGCATTTCTTAAGCCTAACCAACAACACAAAACACATTTCAATCGCACATGCAATACAAACGAAAAAACTATGGAAAACTAACCTGTTAATCAGCAAATCGGGGCACAATGAAGAAGAACCTGTAATGAGAAAAGAAGAAACCAATTAGATAAAAACAATAGAAAAGGTTGACCTCGAATTCTATCGGGTTAGGAAAACTAACCGATGACGCAAATGGACAGAGATCAAATCGGCCGAAAAAGAAAAGAAAAGAAACAGGGGGAGCAAGCTTGAAGGAACAGAAGAGAAACAAAGGGGATCGGGGGAGGGTAAAACAGGGAGGGTTTTCTGAAGCCGTTCCTAAACTGGGCAAAAGGGGGGGAATAGAAGTCGGTGGTTTTCACCGATTAGGAAAGGAATCGATTACACCCGTATTACCAATACATTGAACCAAACACGGAATAGAGAGGGATTAGGTGTGGCCCACCGATTGCCAATACACCAAACCAAACATGTTCTTAGTCTAATATAGACAACCTAAATCATTTAATTTGAAGCTAATTTTACAATTTAAACAAACAACCTAGGTATATGTGCCTAACCAATCACTTGTATTTCTTCAAGCTTAAGCACAAATATGCAATTAAAAACTAAAAACCAAGAAAATAATATAACTGAAAAAAAAAACATTTTTAAAATTCTCCTAAGTCACCTCACACTTTATTCGACACATTGTCCCTAATGTGCAATAACAATATCAAAGAAAGAGCTTACCCGATTGGCGTGATATGTGCAATCTCAATTGGTGGGACTACTCCTCCTTTTTGTTTTAGCTCGTAATTTTTGTGCTGTAAAAAATTGTAGGGTTGATACAAAGAAAAATTAATAGCACACAAACAGATATAGAAACTACTAAATTCTAACTAATTAAAACTAATGTAAAAATTAAAAATCATCCCAAATAAAAATATAATACAAAAATCAAAATATATAAAAATATTCAAAACCAGTCAGATTCCAACTCCTTGATCATTTGGGCCTTGCCCATATCATGCCCCGCTAACATTTTTGTAGCCCTTCTTCCAGAAGTCTAGGCTAAGTTGTGCTAGCTTGGGTCATGGATCACCATGCCCTTCGTCGATGAACGATCTGGGTGAAATATTTGCTCATAGTCCGGTGCAGCGATAGGGGTCTCCTCCTCCTCATTATCCTTGTCATCATCACTGTGACAGCCCAAAATTGACCCTAGTTGGGAAGTGGTTTCGGGACCACTAAACCGAGTCATAAAAATAATTAACCGTCATAATTGATGCTCATTATATGTACATGTGCATGTGTGAAAATTTCGTGTTTGAATTTTGTTAATTGTAAGTGAATTTTATCAAATAGGACTTATGTGAGAAAATTTTGAAATGTGATAGGTCAAAGCATAAGGATTTATTAGTGCATGAAATAAAAAGGGGGGACTTGCATGTCAAATTCCCCCCCTAATTAGTAGTGGCCGGCCATGACAAGCATGGTAGACCAAGTGTGATGGGCAAGACATGTCATAGACATGTTGTGTTGGTGCATCATGGGTGGAAAAAAAATAATGAGCATGGAAATTAAATAATGAAAGGGAATATGATGAAAACAAAAAAAAGTGTGTGGTTGTTTCCCCCCCATTGCCGTGAGTTAAAGAAAAGAAAAGAAAAATTTTGTTCATCCTTTTTCATCTTCTTTTGGCCGAAAATTCTAAGGAAGGAGGAAGGAGTTCTTGCTTCATGTTTGGTTTGGAAGAGGATTACGAGGAGGTTTGGCCATACTTGTATCTAGATCAAGGTATGTTTGAGGTTGTGCCATGAGATTCATGCATGTTTTTTTTAGTTGCTAGCTTGAGTTCTAATTAGCCCATGGTTCAAATCTTTGCTATGTCATGGGGATGATATTCGGCCTAGGTGGATTTCGTATTAATGCCATTGCATGCTAAATATGAAGCTTGTTAATGATGCATGTGATGGTGGATTGATGATTCTTGAATCTTCTTTTTAGCATTTTTGAGTGAGCACATATGTGCATTGGTTGCTAGATGGAGAAGAATCGGCTAGCAAGTTGTGTGCTAAGGCCGAATATAATTTTTGTATATTAATGAGTAATGCAAGTGTTAAATTGATGGAAAGGGAGAGGATGCTTTACTAGTGTATATATGTGTGTATTAGCCAAGTTTTGAACCTGAAACAAAATGGAGTTTAGTCAATACAAGTGACCATACTTGTAGAATGTATTAAGTGTTGCAATCGGCCCCAACATAGACATGCATATTCGGCCATAGGAAGGAGATTGGTGTTGCATGTATTCGGTCAGAGGCAAGCATATTGATGCTTTTGTCTTGGCTTAGAAGATTCGGCCAAGGGGGAAAATTAGCCAAAATGTTGAGTTTGATTCATGATTCCGTACATATGTGACTTTAATGTCTAATGTATAAATATGGGCTAAGTGCCTTGTGTTCCTCTTTTCGATGCTCAAATGATTAAATCAATTTATTTGTTTAATTAAGCTCAAGAGCAAAGGGGAACTAAATCCGATAAAGGGAAGGAAAAGTGGTCGAATAGCTATCGGAATCGTTCGACAACATCCGAGGTAAGTTCTTGAGTAAAAAAGCTTAAATTATGATTTGATTAGATCATGTTTTAAGCAAATCAAAATCATGCTCTTTGTGTGTGGCTATTGAGCCGAAATTGCAAGAATGATAAGTGTCTTGTGTTCGAGTTTTGCTAACGAAAATGAAATACGAATGTGCCATGATTTATTGTTAAATGTGCATGGTTATTTGAATGATGTCCGGGCTAAGTCCCGAAGGCTTTGTGCTAAGTGACCATATCCGGACTAAGATCCGAAGGCATTTGTGCGAGATACTAATTCCGGGCTAAGCCCGAAGGCATTTGTGCGAGATACTAATTCCGGGCTAAGCCCGAAGGCATTTGTGCGAGTTACTAAATCCGGGTTAAGTCCCGAAGGCATTTGTGCGAGTTACTATAATCGGGCTATGTCCCGAAGGCATTTGAACGAGTAGCTATATCCGGTTAAATTCCAAAGGTACGTGATTTGGGAATGAATGATCTTGCTGTAAAATTTCAGTTAATACGCTTGAAACATCCCAACATTAAGGTATGTTTCGTATGTGCTTTGAATTAGTTGAGCCCTTACAAATAAGTATTCGCTCAGTTGATAAATGAGCTACCGGCCTTTGGCTAAGTTGATCTTTGTGTATGAATAAAAGGGTTGGTAATGTGAAGTAAGTATTATATTGAAAAATTGTGCATATGAAATTATCCGTTTAGCTACATGAATGCTATACTTTTGTTGTGCTGGAATCCCTTGCTCAAAACTTACTAAGCATAAATTGCTTACTCCGTCTCCTTGATTCTCTGTTTTATAGATTTTGGTTCTCCAGCTATCGGACTCGGGATTTTGAAGTCGAAGTCGCCCACACTATCAAAGCCCCCCTTTTTGGTACAATTTTGGTTGAACTTCGAAATGGCATGCATAGGACTACCCTTTTTGTTAGGGGTCATGGACCCTTTGGACTTGTATAATTTTGGATAGCCATGCGAAAATGGCTTATATATATTTGAGCATAATGTTATCATCATTTGGTATGGATATGGTTATTGAGAGGTGTGGATATGCTTAACAAGGATTGGCCATGGGAATGGTTAATCACTATCATAATTTGTGCTATTTATGCTAAAAGGGCTAGTTGAATCATGGAAACTATGAAATAGGTAAAGTCTACCTTAAAGGCAGATGCTGACAGCAGCAGTGATGTAGATTTGGAAAATCACTAAAAATAGTAGGAATGGAATTAAATAGTGAATAAATTATGTAAACGAACCTTGATGAATCTATTTTCATAGGAAAGTAACGAAACAATCATATGGACAGTATGTTAAGAGATATTCAGGTTCTCGTGAGACAGGGCCAGAACGGTTTCTGGATTTCCTGTTCCGAATTTGGAAATTCATTATAAATTAACCAGAGACAATTAGGAGTCATGCCATACATGTATAGATTCCTCTCTGAGTCTAGTTTCTATAGAAACAAACGGCATCAATATTGAAGCCCTGTACAGGGAGAGATCTAAGTCGTAATGCGCAAAGGTCAGTGTAGTCGATCCCTGTAACATGGGAGACTTTGACTAATAAACTGTACTAATTGGCCCAACCAAAAATTCTAGAAAAAAATATGTAGATGGGCATATGAGTCTAGTTTCAGGGAAAATTTACGGAACTGGATTCCGAGTTTCTGAACTCAGGATATGATTTTTAAAGCGACTAGTAAGCAGATTGGCAGTGTCTGGGAAATTTTTTTATATGTGGTTTAAAGTCTGTTAACACCTCGTGTTCGACTCCGGTGACGGTCTCGGGTTCGGGGTGTTACATTTGATTGGTATCAGAGCTACGGTTTAGTCAATTCTAGGACTACCGTAATGTGTTGGGTCTAGCTATACATGCCATTTTATGTGATTATTTGATAGTGTGGTGATTTCTGACATTTGCAAATGTGTTTATTTATAGTAATGGATCCCGATCCCGACCGAGCGGTAGCTGATGATCTTGAGAGTGTAGCGCCTGCTCCCGCACAAGGGACAGCGCCGGCGGACTCTAAACCTAATGCTAGTAACCCGAATGATGAAGCTAGACAAGCTTTCTATAGCGTGATGAATGATTGGTTCAACCAATACATTCGAACTAATACGACTGTTCCACAACCTCCATTCCCGACAAATACCACCCCCGCACCTACAATACCTCCGGTAACTGACCAAATAAGGTCAAATAAGCCCCCAGTTGACAGAATCCGAAAACATGGGGCTACTGAATTTAAAGCTACGGATAGTGACGATGCCGAGCAAGCTGAATTTTGGTTGGACAACACTATCCGGGTACTCGATGAGCTATCTTGTACACCCGATGAATGCCTAAAGTGTACTATCTCCTTGCTACGCGATTCTGCCTACTATTGGTGGAGTACTCTGACTTCTGTTGTGCCCCGAGAGCAAGTAACTTGGGAGTTTTTCCAAACTGAGTTTCGGAAAAAGTATATCAGTCAGAGATTTGTTGATCAAAAACGGAAGGAATTTCTAGAGCTTAAGCAAGGTTCTATGTCGGTTACTGATTACGAGCGAAAATTTGTTAGACTTAGTAGATACGCTCGGGAATGTGTTTCGTCCGAGGCTATCATGTGTAAACGCTTCGAGGATGGGCTGAATGAAGATATAAAAATGTTCGTTGGCATTCTTGAAATACGGGAGTTCGTAGTACTTGTCGAGCGAGCTTGTAAAGCCGAAGAGCTTAGAAAAGAAAAACAAAAAGTTGATGTGGGAACTGGGGAGTTTCGTAAAAGATCTTCGGGAAAGTCTCTTCAACAGGCATCGAAGAAATTTCGAGATGATGTGGGCCGGTCTAGAGGCACTTCGGGCCTTTTTAGACGAGATCGTGATCGACCCCCTGTGGGTACACGAGGCACCTCGGTCGCCAGTGTTGGGAATGAACGTCGAGATAGAACGGAATGTCGATATTGCGGTAAATGGCATTCGGGGAGTTGTAGATTCCCTGACCGCTCCTGTTACAAGTGCGGATCAGTTGACCACTTCATTAAAGATTGCCCGAGGTTGTCTGAACAGAATGTAAATCAGAGTGGGAAACCGGGTGCTACCACTGCTCGAGGTAGACCATCTAGAAATACGGGCAATGCTAGCGGTGGTCAGAGAGGGTCTAGAGATGCTACGACCAGATCCGAGGCTCGCGCGCCTGCTAGAGCTTATGCTATACGTGCCCGCGAGGATGCTTCTTCGCCTGATGTTATTACCGGTACTTTTACTCTCTTTGATACTAATGTAATTGCTTTGATTGACCCCGGTTCTACTCATTCTTACATATGTGAAATCTTAGCATCCAGTAAGACTTTACCTATTGAGTCTACTGAGTTCGTAATTCGGGTGTCAAATCCCTTGGGTCGTTACGTGCTGGTCGACAAAGTGTGCAAGAAATGTCCCCTAGTAATTCGAGGTTCCTGTTTTCTGGCGGACTTGATGCTTTTGCCGTTTGATGAATTTGATGTTATTCTTGGTTTGGATTGGTTGACCGCGCATGATGCGGTTGTGAATTGCAAAAGCAAGACTATTGATTTGAGGTGCGCAAATAACGAGATGATCCGAGTTGAGTCTACGGACTTAAAGGGGTTGCCAGCTGTAATATCCTCAATGTTGGCCCAGAAATATGTAAGAAAAGGGTGCGAAGCATACCTTGCGTATGTACTTGATGACAAAGAATTAGAAAAGAAACCCGAATCTGTGCCGGTGGTTTGTGAATACCCGGATGTTTTTCCTGAAGAATTACCGGGTTTACCACCTGTTCGGGAGATAGAGTTTGGTATTGAGCTTGTACCTGGGACTACGCCGATTTCAATAGCTCCGTATCGTATGGCACCAACCAAGTTAAAAGAGTTGAAAGCTCAGTTGCAAGAATTGACGGATAGAGGTTTTGCTCGACCAAGTTTCTCACCTTGGGGTGCACCAGTATTGTTCGTAAAAAAGAAGGACGGAACCATGAGGTTGTGCATTGACTATCGTCAACTGAATAAAGTGACGATAAAGAATAAATATCCGTTACCACGTATTGATGATTTGTTTGATCAACTAAAAGGAGCCTCAGTGTTCTCAAAAATAGATTTGAGATCGGGCTATTATCAGTTGCGAATTCGAGATTCGGACATACCCAAAACTGCCTTCAGAATGAGATATGGTCACTACGAATTCTTAGTGATGCCGTTTGGACTCACTAATGCCCCTGCGGTATTTATGGATTTGATGAATCGGATCTTCAGACCATATTTGGATCGGTTCGTAGTTGTGTTCATTGATGACATCTTGGTCTATTCAAGAGATGAGACCTAACATGCTGAGCACCTGAGATTAGTGTTGCAAATTTTGCGGGATAAGCAGTTATATGCTAAGTTCAGTAAGTGTGAGTTCTGGTTAAGAGAGGTTAGCTTCTTGGGTCACGTGGTATCCGCATCAGGTATTCGAGTTGACCCGAGCAAAATTTCAGCCATACTTAACTGGAAGCCTCCAAGAAATATTACCGAAGTTCGGAGCTTCCTGGGGCTCGCCGGTTATTACCGACGATTTGTAAAAGGTTTCTCGATGATAGCCACACCAATGACGAAGCTACTTCAAAAGGATGTTAAGTTCGAATGGACGGAGAAATGTCAGAAAAGTTTCGATCAACTGAAAACTTATTTGACTGAAGCTCCAATATTAGTGCAACCCGAATCAGGCAAAGAGTTTGTCATTTATAGTGACGCATCCCTACTTGGGTTGGGTTGTGTATTGATTCAAGAAGGTCGAGTGGTGGCCTATGCGTCGAGACAATTAAAGCCACATGAGAAAAATTATCCGACCCATGATCTTGAACTAGCTGCCATCGTATTTGCTTTAAAAATATGGCGACATTACTTATTTGGTGAAAAGTGCCATGTATTTTCGGATCACAAAAGTCTCAAATATTTGATGACTCAAAGAGACTTAAATCTGCAACAAAGACGTTGGCTTGAGTTGTTGAAAGATTACGAGCTTGTCATTGATTACCACCCGGGAAAGGCTAATGTGGTTGCGGATGCCTTAAGCCAGAAATCATTGTTTGCTTTACGAGCGATGAATGTGCACTTGTCTGTTCTACCCGACAATGTGTTAGTAGCTGAATTAAAAGCCAAACCATTATTGATTCATCAAATTCGTGAAGCCCAGAAAGTTGATGATGAATTGGTTGCAAAACGGGCTGAGTGTGTTCCGAACAAGGAATCGGAGTTTCAAATTGATGATGATGATTGTTTGAGGTTCAGAAGTCATTTGTGTGTTCCAAGGAATTCGAAACTCATTTCGATGATTCTGAACGAAGCCCATTGTAGCCGAATGTCAATTCACCCGGGGAGTACGAAAATGTACAACGATTTGAAACGTTGGTTTTGGTGGCATGGTATGAAACGAGACATCTCCGACTTTGTTTCGAGATGTTTAATATGTCAACAAGTGAAAGCGGAACATCAAGTGCCTTCAGGATTACTTCAGCCGATCATGATACCTGAGTGGAAATGGGATCGAGTCACAATGGACTTTGTGTCCGGACTGCCATTGTCAGCAAGTAAGAAAGATGCGATTTGGGTTGTTGTCGATAGACTGACTAAGTCGGCTCACTTTATCCCCGTGCGTACGGATTTTTCATTGGATAAACTAGCTGAATTATACGTTTCTCAGATTGTGAGATTACACGAGGTACCTATTTCTATCGTGTCGGATAGAGATCCGAGATTCACCTCACGGTTTTGGAGGAAATTGCAAGAAGCTTTGGGAACCAAGCTGCATTTTAGCACTGCTTTTCACCCCCAAACCGATGGTCAATCTGAGCGAATAATTCAGATACTTAAGGATATGTTGAGATGTTGCATCCTTGAGTTCAGTAGTTCAGGGGAGCGGTATTTACCTTTGATTGAATTCGCTTACAACAATAGTTTTCAATCAAGTATTAAGATGGCACCTTACGAGGCTTTGTACGGTCGTAAATGCCGTACACCATTGTTTTGGACCGAGCTCGGTGAAAGTAAAATTTTCGGAGTTGATTTGATTAAAGATGCCGAACAGAAAGTAAAGGTAATCCGTGAAAGTCTGAAAGCAGCCACAGATCGTCAAAAATCGTATGCGGATTTGAAACGAAAAGACATTGAATATCAGGTGGGAGATAAAGTGTTTCTTAAAGTTTCGCCTTGGAAAAAGGTACTCAGATTTGGCCGTAAGGGCAAGTTGAGCCCAAGATTCATTGGGCCATACGAAATCTCCGAACGAGTTGGTCCGGTTGCGTATACATTGATTTTGCCCCCTGAACTTGAAAAGATTCACGATGTCTTTCATGTTTCGATGCTTCGACGTTATAGATCCGATCCGTCACATGTGATTAATCCCTCAGAAGTTGAAATTCAATCTGACTTGAGTTATGAAGAAGAACCGATTCGTATCCTAGCTCGTGAAGTGAAAGAGTTGCGAAACAAAAGGGTTCCGTTAGTTAAGGTGTTATGGCTCAAACACGGGATCGAGGAAGCTACTTGGGAAACCGAGAGCTCGATGAAAGAACGATACCCAAACTTATTTACCGGTAAGATTTTCGGGGATAAAAATTTCTTAAGTGGGGGAGAGTTGTGACAGCCCAAAATTGACCCTAGTCGGGAAGTGGTTTCGGGACCACTAAACCGAGTCATAAAAATAATTAACCGTCATAATTGATGCTCATTATATGTACATGTGCATGTGTGAAAATTTCGTGTTTGAATTTTGTTAATTGTAAGTGAATTTTATCAAATAGGACTTATGTGAGAAAATTTTGAAATGTGATAGGTCAAAGCATAAGGACCTATTAGTGCATGAAATAAAAAGGGGGACTTGCATGTCAAATTCCCCCTTAATTAGTAGTGGCCGGCCATGACAAGCATGGTAGACCAAGTGTGATGGGCAAGACATGTCATAGACATGTTGTGTTGGTGCATCATGGGTGGAAAAAAAAATAATGAGCATGGAAATTAAATAATGAAAGGGAATATGATGAAAACAAAAAAAAAAGTGTGTGGTTGTTTCCCCCCCATTGCCGTGAGTTAAAGAAAAGAAAAGAAAAATTTTGTTCATCCTTTTTCATCTTCTTTTGGCCGAAAATTCTAAGGAAGGAGGAAGGAGTTCTTGCTTCATGTTTGGTTTGGAAGAGGATTAGGAGGAGGTTTGGCCATACTTGTATCTAGATCAAGGTATGTTTGAGGTTGTGCCATGAGATTCATGCATGTTTTTTTTAGTTGCTAGCTTGAGTTCTAATTAGCCCATGGTTCAAATCTTTGCTATGTCATGGGGATGATATTCGGCCTAGGTGGATTTTGTATTAATGCCATTGCGTGCTAAATATGAAGCTTGTTAATGATGCATGTGATGGTGGATTGATGATTCTTGAATCTTCTTTTTAGCATTTTTGAGTGAGCACATATGTGCATTGGTTGCTAGATGGAGAAGAATCGGCTAGCAAGTTGTGTGCTAAGGCCGAATATAATTTTTGTATATTAATGAGTAATGCATGTGTTAAATTGATGGAAAGGGAGAGGATGCTTTACTAGTGTATATATGTGTGTATTAGCCAAGTTTTGAACTTGAAACAAAATGGTGTTTAGTCAATACAAGTGACCATACTTGTAGAATGTATTAAGAGTTGCAATCGGCCCCAACATAGACATGCATATTCGGCCATAGGAAGGAGATTGGTGTTGCATGTATTCGGTCAGAGGCAAGCATATTGATGCTTTTGTCTTGGCTTAGAAGATTCGGCCAAGGGGGAAAATTAGCCAAAATGTTGAGTTTGATTCATGATTCCGTACATATGTGACTTTAATGTCTAATGTATAAATATGGGCTAAGTGTCTTGTGTTCCTCTTTTCGATGCTCAAATGATTAAATCAATTTATTTGTTTAATTAAGCTCAAGAGCAAAGGGGAACTAAATCCGATAAAGGGAAGGAAAAAGTGGTCGAATAGCTATCGGAATCGTTCGACAACATCCGAGGTAAGTTCTTGAGTAAAAGAGCTTAAATTATGATTTGATTAGATCATGTTTTAAGCAAATCAAAATCATGCTCTTTGTGTGTGGCTATTGAGCCGAAATTGCAAGAATGATAAGTGTCTTGTGTTCGAGTTTTGCTAACGAAAATGAAATACGAATGTGCCATGATTTATTGTTAAATGTGCATGGTTATTTGAATGATGTCCGGGCTAAGTCCCGAAGGCTTTGTGCTAAGTGACCATATCCGGACTAAGATCCGAAGGCATTTGTGCGAGATACTAATTCCGGGCTAAGCCCGAAGGCATTTGTGCGAGATACTAATTCCGGGCTAAGCCCGAAGGCATTTGTGCAAGTTACTAAATCCGGGTTAAGTCCCGAAGGCATTTGTGCGAGTTACTATAACCGGGCTATGTCCCAAAGGCATTTGAACGAGTAGCTATATCCGGTTAAATTCCGAAGGTACGTGATTTGGGAATGAATGATCTTGCTGTAAAATTTCAGTTAATACGCTTGAAACATCCCAACATTAAGGTATGTTTCGTATGTGCTTTGAATTAGTTGAGCCCTTACAAATAAGTATTCGCTCAGTTGATAAATGAGCTACCGGCCTTTGGCTAAGTTGATCTTTGTGTATGAATAAAAGGGTTGGTAATGTGAAGTAAGTATAATATTGAAAAATTGTGCATATGAAATTATCCGTTTAGCTACATGAATGCTATACTTTTGTTGTGCTGGAATCCCTTGCTCAAAACTTACTAAGCATAAATTGCTTACTCCGTCTCCTTGATTCTCTGTTTTATAGATTTTGGTTCTCCAGCTATCGAACTCGGGATTTTGAAGTCGAAGTCGCCCACACTGTCAAAGCCCCCCCGTTTTGGTACAATTTTGGTTGAACTTCGAAATGGCATGTATAGGACTACCCTTTTTGTTAGGGGTCATGGACCCTTTGGACTTGTATAATTTTGGATAGCCATGCGAAAATGGCTTATATATATTTGAGCATAATGTTATCATCATTTGGTATGGATATGGTTATTGAGAGGTGTGGATATGCTTAACAAGGATTGGCCATGGGAATGGTTAATCACTATCATAATTTGTGCTATTTATGCTAAAAGGGCTAGTTGAATCATGGAAACTATGAAATAGGTAAAGTCTACCTTAAAGGCAGATGCTGACAGCAGCAGTGATGTAGATTTGGAAAATCACTAAAATAGTAGGAATGGAATTAAATAGTGAATAAATTATTTAAACAAACCTTGATGAATCTATTTTCATAGGAAAGTAACGAAACAATCATATGGACAGTATGTTAAGAGATATTCAGGTTCTCGTGAGACAGGGCCAGAACGGTTTCTGGATTTCCTGTTCCGAATTTGGAAATTCATTATAAATTAACCAGAGACAATTAGGAGTCATGCCATATATTTATAGATTCCTATCTGAGTCTAGTTTCTATAGAAACAAACGACATCAGTATTGAAGCCCTGTACAGGGAGATATCTAAGTCGTAATGCGCAAAGGTCAGTGTAGTCGATCCCTGTAACATGGGAGACTTTGACTAATAAACTGTACTAATTGGCCCAACCAAAAATTCTAGAAAAAAATATGTAGATGGGCATATGAGTCTAGTTTCAGGGAAAATTTACGGAACTGGATTCCGAGTTTCTGAACTCAAGATATGGTTTTTAAAGCGACTAGTAAGCAGATTGGCAGTGTCTGGGAAATTTTTTTATAAGTGGTTTAAAGTCTGTTAACACCTCGTGTTCGACTCCGGTGACGGTCTCGGGTTCGGGGTTTGACAATCACCGACACCCTCCTTGCCTGACGGTGGGAACCTCTCGAACATGTCAGAGAGTGGCGTTGGTGTGGGCCACCCATTATATTTCGTGATGCAGACCAGAATGTCTTCCATGTCCTGCATCCAACGGGTCTGCCACTTCGAGATCGGTATATCTGTGAGGCTTGTCATCCTCGACGTATGTGCTTTCCCTTTCCTTTTTTTGTCCCTTGAGTGTCGTTCCCATGTTTAGTTCACAACTCATTCTCTTGATTTTGTTTACGTTGGAGGTCGATGAACTGGCCGTACAAGTTATCCCCAATCACACTCCTAGTGGGTCTCGTGAAAGGTTCAATCGATGACATTGGGACATCAACTTGGTGATGTAAGGAGGTGATTGGATGCAGAAATACATACTTTGTTTTCGATGTCATATGCATTTGAGCATCGCCTCATATATCCAGTGGCCTATGCAAATTCCATCTCTATGCAAAATGGAGTAAAGCATGACCACTTGGTAGGCATTATGGGTCGGTGCGAGGTGGGTGAAAATAAGCTGCATCCACATATTAACCATCGGGAACATGATGGCTGTGTTAAATTTCAATGGTAGCTCAGAGTTGGCTTCGTGAGTCCACTTGCCATGGCCCTCCATTAAGTAGTCGATAGTATCCTTTATGTCAAAATCCTTAAACGTGAATAAGTCTAAGGTCTTTAAAAAAACGTAGGTATAATACGGGGCGTTGTAAAATCGACAAATATCTTGAGGTGTACTCAACACCTCTTTACCCTGGACAGTCATGCGGGTGATTGTCTCACCCCTTTGCTTCTGATTCTCCCTATATTTTAGGGAGGCATAAAATTTGTATATAATACTATTAATCACCGGTTCGGTTGGGGTTGAGCAAAAGTTATTCCAACAGTGGGCTCAGACGAGATCCCAAATCTTGTCGCAAGCAGACATAGTGGGATCAAACCCATGCTCTTGTATGAACGACCATCCACTATAGAACTGCTCAACTTCTATATTATGGAAGTGATTGGCCTCGGGGTTACTCGGTGCTTGAGTGGAACATCATTGTTTTCTTGGTGTCATTTTCAAATTGAAGTAAAATAACTACTAACCCAAATGATAAAAATGAAAAAGAACAATTTTGGAACATGATGCCTCAAGTTGTTGTCGACTAGCCTTGGTTCCTGATCAATGTAGAATGGAACAAAATGAAAAAGGAAAACTAAAAAGAAAAGAGAAGAAGTACACTTACTTAGGTGAATCAGAGGTTAGGAATACGAAAGATCGAAGCTTGGTGGGGGGAAAAACGTACAGCTACTCCCAGGGGATGTTTTCTTTCTTTTAGATGTTTTGGGTGTGTGTTCTTATGCCTAATTACTGAAAAAGAAATATAAAATCCTAAATTTACTAGAAAATAAGCTCCTTATATGCGAAATTAACTTGAATTAACTACTACATTTGATGGCAGGTCAAGGACCATGTCTATTAAATCAAACAAAATTATGAGGATTTTTTGTAAAACCACAAATTTTGGTGCAATTTAGAAAAGGAATTTGAGCTTTTGAAATTCCCTCTTAAAATACTCACAAATTTTGAAATTCTCCATTGTATTTACCCAAACAAGTAAATCCATTTTTAAAATTTTGAAAACCTTAATTTAAATGAAATCTCTCCTAAAAATTATTCATCCAAACACACCTACAACTCAAACCCATAAAAGTTTAAAGTAAAAGTCAAATTGTTGGAAAATGTAAAAAAAAAAGATCAAAAGAAAGAAAGAAATACTATAGTTTCTCTCTCTCTCTTCTCTTTATTATCACGCCTCTCTAATCTCTCCCCATATTTTATCTATATCTTTTGTTCAATCTGTTTCTCAATCCTCATCCAAAAAATCTTGTTCCTTACCCCTTCTCCTTCGCTGCCACTGTTTTAGTTTTTCTTTTTCTTTAACTTATCAGTTTTAAATTTTAATTTCTTTTCCTTTATAGATCATTGCCATGGATTTTGTATTAAATAGTGCTCAGTAAAGTTGAAAAAAAAGTCAAAAAGGAGAAGAGAGGTTCAAAGTCGAGTTCAAAGGTAAAAGCTTTAGCCTTTTTTTTTTTTTGCTTTTCTTTTTGCCCTTGTAGTCTTTATTTTTTTAATGTTTGAGTTGGGTTGAACTGAATGGTTTTATTCATTTTTCTTTTTTTTTCATTTGGTCTAGGAAATTTGGCCTAAAAATAGAAACCAGTTCATTCGGTTCACGATTCATGATTTAGTTGTGGTTCAAAATGGTTCACGGCTCAACCTAATTTTCTTTTTACTTTGGAATGGTATATCAACTAGAACCTAGTCTGATTGCCCAGTCTGGTTTTGATATCAATGCAAGAACCACACAAAAAAATGGTCAGAAGGTCTCAAAAAATCTAATCTAAGTTAGCCTTTTGAAATCTTATGATTAATCTTGAACTTTCTATAAGGAATTGCACTACTTTATCAGAATAACCATATCTCGAGCTATGGGCCTCGAAATTAGGTGATTCAAAAACTAATTCAAAATTAACTTGAAGTTCTATGATTTAGACACTAATATTATGCCAAAATTTGGTCAAAAGGTCATGAAGATTCCAATTGAAGTTGGCCTTATGGAATCTTGTGAGATTTGTTTTAGATACTCACATAACTTCAATAATTGCTTTCGACCATTTGGTCCTTTACCACTATTCTCTAACTTACAGATTGCACAACTAGTGGGCATCATCCCAAACACAAACACAAGTACGTACTAGAAAGTCCATAAAGAAAAATGATCAGGGACAAACTCTCTCTATTAGTCAAATGAGTGAATTGACAACTAAGGTTTTCTAGTTGTCATATATTCATGAATTTTCATCTATCTTCTCTTTTCAATCAATATTAGATATTTATAGAGAGCTTATTAGAAAGAGTCCAAGAATGAACTAGCAACTTGGGTGGCAATCCTAACCTTATGATGACTTTTGTGCTACCATTGCTTGCTTTTGCTCGGACAGCAAGTACCCTTTCCATATGACCAACCACCATTTGACCTTAGCTGGGTTAACTTAAGGCCCACATATGTATTTTGGACTCTTAATTAATTTTAGTTAACTAACATTAATAAACCAATTAAATAATTTACATAAGTTCTATTTTAATTTTGCTAAAGTCATAATAAAATGCTTGCATAACTGTATTTAACTAATTCGACTCCATTCCAAATATTTAGATAATGTGACCTCTTAATTTAGCTCCACTTCATATTCAACATTTAATCCAATAACATAAATATCCAAAGTGACTAAATTAACCCTAGATCAAACTAATCATTAAATTGAGAAAACATCTATTATTCTAATGAGTAAATCTAATGAATTGTTCCTCCTTGTTCCATTGTTTATGATTCCATACAAGTGTTAATATTAAATGTAATCCATTAAGAGTTATGTTGAACTAGTAGAAGGATTGATTAGATAGATATAATTAAGGGTAAAATAACATGTCATATGTATGTTACCTTTATAAGATATTTGAGATCCTTTAAGGTTAAATTCGTTTACTTAGTTTATCCATTTTATCTTATGACCACCATTGTATCTTTCGTAATAAAAATGAGTAGTACTCATAGTAATAATGATAAAATAATTTATCTAAAACAAATGGCCCTTAGCCTTGTTCCATTTTCACAATCCATCCAATGCCATTGAAAAAATATACATGGTCAAATTGTAATACAGAAAGATAACTTGTATTAGTAGATGAACCCAAACATGTCCTTAGTCTAATCAGAAATGAGAAAACTAATTGAAAGAATAATATTTTGTCTATCAAGTCTAATTGAGGAGATGCTTTATCTTGAGCATTGGAGTGAATGACTCCCAGAAGATAGAGACATAGATATGACTGATTGGATTGATCGTACATCGGACAGGACCCAAGTAGAATAGATTCTGAATCCATTTATGGATTTATTCACTTGTGACATTCATAGTGTGTCATACCTTAATCCTAAGAGGATGATGAAGTATGTATGCATGATTTGTATACTTTGATGTAAGTAAAAACCTCAGTTCAAATAGTTAAGGAACCGAAAGCTGGTGTGTTATTTATATGACTTTTGTAGTATGTAGCACCATTCATAGTAGTGGAATTCTTAGCCCAGGAAATGGGTAAATGATATCCTCTCATTGGCATTACATGATAGATAAAAAGTAAATGTGGCCACGAGTCGTTTGTCTTTGTGATAAATGACTTAATTACTATTTGATGATAATTGAATTTTTATGAATGAAGATGTAATGGTTACCATAAGATAAAATATGATGATATTGGGAGACCAGATTTATCCCAAAAAGATTAAGGATATTGTATGACAGGTTATTGGATGAGCACTGATCGAGTAACTTTCGTAATGGCATGTACTTGGGGAGAACTTAGTTACGATACTATAGTGAAATTTTATATAACATGTTTTTTTGGCAAATTTAGGAGAATCGAAATGCATCCAAGACTGATTAAGAAGATGCAAACTCGACTTGGCCAACCAATAAAAGACCGATGATGATGGCCGACGGTGGAGGTGGCTAGTGGTTGTCCAATGGTGGCTAGTGGAGGTCCAACGGTGGTCGACGGTGGATGATTGGAGGTGATCAATAGTGACCCAATGGCGGTCTGACCACAATTACGATAACTTTGACTGTGGTGGCAACAAAAACCGTGGTGGTGGCATCGGTTCAATAGTGGATCCCGTCGATGTTTTTCAGTCATTTGGATATTTGAATGTCTTCTAAAAGACCCAAAGTATGCTTTGGGTTAATAGTTGTAATTTTTATTATCTATTTTTCTAGGATAGGGTTATGAAAACTTTGGTTGTTCGAAGTCATTTTAATTTTATGCTTTTTTGTGATAACATGATGATATTTAAATTAATTGCAAAATGTGTTTATGCATATGTATGATAACCATGCCATATAGTTTAGGAAAAGTATGCCACATGTACTTCTCAGGCATTTATTAATCATTCATGATTGAAACTGAAATTAAAACCTTGCATGTTTTTAAAATATTGAGTGTGTGAATGTCCTTAAAGAAGACTTATAGCCTTCATCAATGGTCTCTTGTGATGACATGACAATTTACCTACCACACGATAGTATTTCAATGTGGATTTCACTGGGGAGATTTCCTTTAAAGAGATAACTATCATATAATAGCATATGATAGTTTGTCGGTCCTAAGGTAAGTATTATCACGTGGAATTCATTGAAGAAGTTATTCCCTTTTATAGAGGATAACTAGTCAGACATGTTGCTCGATGAGATTATCCCACAATGACCTATTTGTGGTGCCTGATGTGATAGGTGTTGAGTTGATGGTCATACACTCAAGATCTTCTAGTTAACTTCCCACGAAGCACTACTTAAGTTAGAATGATGGTCAAACATTAAACAGTTATGAGTTCGTGTGAATATTGATCTGTCACAATTCATTGTGGCAAATTAGAGTCTTTTCGACACTTAACAAGCTTGCTTTCTAGCTACTTTATATGTTTTTATTACGTTTTCATTTTTTTATTGTAATGACCCGAAAGTCATTGATGTCGAAAATGGTGGTTTTTGAATTTTGTTTTCTGATGATAGAGTCACTATAAATTATTTATTAATATTTACGAGGGTATTATAGTATTTAACTGAAGTTTGGTCTAATAATTTTTGTTATTTGGAAAGTTAGACAAGATACATGTGTATCAGTTATAAAGTTAGTGGTTTTGCAAATTAAGGTATTGGGACTTTTTTTTCGAAAATCAGACTCATAAATATTTTTATTAAATATTTATCAAGTTATATAAGATGTGAATTAAATTTCAGTTAGGTAATTTTAATAGTGGACGGTAGTATATTAGTTATAATTGATGAAATATGATGAAATATTAATAAAATAATAAATAAAACAAAACCGTTAATAATAAAAATAAAGTTAGTGGAAACAAACAAGCATTTCATCCACCTTTCATGCAAAAACCAATTCTGAATGAGAAATAAGAGTGAACGTTTGGCTTTAAAGTTTTTGAATTTCAGGCTTCAATTTGGTCAGTTTAATTTAGTTCTTTTCTTGTAATTTTTATTTTTTTCGAAATCTTGGAAGCTTAAGCTAGTCGACTCATGTTGTAATTTTTGGTACGGTTTAAGTTTGAGGATGTTACCATTGTTGAATAATTGAAGTTCGGTGTATTATTTTGATAGTTTTTAAGTTTAGTATTGAACAAAGACTAAATTATAATGTCAATTGATGATTTTGTACAATAAGGATTAAATTGCATAAATTTTAAAATTTTTGGTATAAATGAAAAATAGGAAGTTAAATTAGGCCTAGAGTGAAATCAAAATGAAAATTTGAGTCTTTATTTGAAAGTTATGTTAGTCCCGATTTTAGGGACTAAATTGAATAAAAGGCAAGAGTAATATAAATTAGCAATTGAATGTGAAAATGATTATGTATTGATGATTTGGTGTATTTATGTTATTTCATAGCTAATACCAACTCAAATTCCTCAAAACAGAAAAGAAAAGATATTTAGTCCTTCTATAGCTAGTGCATGTGCCACCATGTCTTCCATTCTTGGAGTGTGTTTAAACCAACATATCTGAAAACCCTTTTTCAATTGTTGAATGTCCTTTATGTATGCACATATTTTCGATTTGTCCACCCCATTATTCTGACTCTTCTTGATTACTAAAAAAGTATCACCTTCAACCTCCATAGTCGATAGATCCATTTCCAAACCCATTTCAACCGCTTGAGCACATGCGACAGCTTCCACTGCAAAATGCCAATGGCACATTCCTGTTTAGCACCGTTTTAGATCCTAGAACCCCTCTATTCGAATCCCTTATCAAAATATCTGAACAAGATGTGTTTTCTTGTTTGCTAAATGCAACAAAAAAATTAATTTAGAGATTCAACCTCTCCTGTACTTTCCATTGCTCAATCTCTAGTCCTCTTGCATGTAACATTTCCCCTATCCCATCCAGTTATTGTATATAACTCATAATGAAATCTGTTATTACTCGTCCTGGTGTTTGTTTTCCTTCATACAACATCTTATTTCTTTTTGTCCAGATTACCCACAAGGCATAATAAAAGATGTGACATTGATTTATTGAATTGTTTTCAAAAATCCAGGTTAGCCACTCCATGCACTTTGAATTTGTTACCGATGGTGGCCAAACAAAATTCAAATTCTGTCAGATTTCCTTTGTTACAAGACAATCACGAAAAACGTGCTCTCTATTCTCCACTTCACCTGTACATCTGGGGCATACTGTAGTTCCAGCTAATCTCTAACAATGTAGATTACTCAAAGTAGAAAATTCATGGAAATTCTCCATATTGTAATTTTTAGTTTAGGAAGTAAATCTAAATTCCAAATTTTTTTGTAAAGTGCCGTGCAAGTGTTTTGATTGAAATTAGTAATAGGGTCTATGATACCTTTCAAAAGTAGCTTGTAACTCCGCACAGAGTACTCCCCTGATGCTTCCCCTCTCCATACCATAAAATCATCATATGGCTCATTTGCTAGTGGAATTCGTAAAATCCTGTTTGCATCACTTTCACTGAAGGTATTATTCACTACATCTATTTTCCATACGCTAGAGTTATCATCTATCAGATCCACAACCACTCTAATGCCTGAATCATTGACATTATTTTGTATATTGTAGTTTACTGCCCCTGGAACACTCGAAGCATCCAGGACAGAAATTTCCACTCTAGTCCCAATCCTCTAGCATAGCCCATCCTGTAACAAGCCTCTGGCTGCACATACACTTTTCCAAGTATAAGAAGGTATATTCCCCAATTTGGCACTTAAAAAACCAGTATCCGGGTAATATTTAGCTTTTAAAGTACGAGCTAACAACAAATTCGAATAATTAATTAATCGCCAACCCTGTTTTGCAAGTAAAGCTAAATTGAATTTTGTTAAACTTCTAAACCTAGACCACCATTCTCTTTTAATTTGCATAACCATTTCCACTCGCACCAATGAATCCCCCGTTTTCTATGTCCTTTTTGCCACCAAAATTTGGCCATTATATTCTCAAATTCCTCACATAGTGACTTCGGTAGCAGAAAGAAAGCCATTGAATATATTGGTATAGCTCGAAAAATAACTTTAATGAATGACTGTTTTCCCCCTTACGATAACTATCTAGTACTCTAACTATCAATCATTTTCTTGATATGATCCTCTAATACCTGAAATGAGAATCTCTTCTTTTTTCCTACCATATTCGGCAAACCCAAATACTTCTCTAGATCTGTTGAACTGTTAGCATTCATGATTTGCAATACTACTCCCTTGCCCTATCAGAAGTATTTGAATTATAAAACAGAATTGACTTCTCATAGTTAATACTCTGCCCAGAATATACTTTATATTCCCTGAGTGTATCTTTCAAAATATGAGCCCCCCTTTCAGCAGCCTCTCCAAATAAAATGCAATCATCAACAAACATTAAATGAGAGACTTGAGGTCCCATTGAACTTACTTTATAGCCCCTTTTATCAAATCATCCTTCATATCTAATCTCATAAGGGACGAAAGCCCTTCACTGCATATTAGAAAAAAGAAAAGGGCTTAATAGATCTTCCAGCCATAGGCCTCTAGTAGGTCTAAAAATCTCTCTAGCTTTCCCATTAACTACAACTGAATACGAGACAGTAGGTATGCATCGCATAATGAGCTCCACCCAAGAATTAGCAAAACCCATTCATAGCATCATTCTCCTTAAAAACGACCATTCAACTAGACCATACGCTTTACTCATGTTCAATTTCAATGCCATAAAGCTTTTACTTCCTGTTTGTTCTGCCTAAAATTGTGCAGAATTTCATAACCCAAATTCTGGAAAAAACAAACAGGAAGTAAAATCATGTGGATGCAGAATTATTCCATGGCAAACCTTGGTTCCTTCCTAGACGTCTCCATAAATTCCAAGTACCCTCTCTATTTTGCACATCTAGGGCTCCATAAAAACCCGTCATTCTCCACTTTGGGCTTGCCTCATCTTCTTGAATCACTACATCCACATGATTTTTTGAATAATTCTGTACTTACACCATGTAATTTTCCTTCTATGTAAGATAGAGTCCCCCTCACGTCCTCTTAGCTTGAACATCAATTCCATTATGAAAACCACATCTTCTATGTACTTTTCCATTCGCGTACCATTTAATTTTGTCTCTATAAAGAACACCAATTGGGGATTTTAAACCTTCAGCATGTGCCAAAGTCTCCTAGTAGCCCGTAGATTCCCCAAACCACGAACATTCTGACATAATATTTTCATTGTGACCGGTCGGCTTGCCCATTGGCAGTTGCCGATAAAAATTGAACTCGAGCTATAGATCTACTGTATTGGAAACGCTAGGATCCAAACTATCTATACCGGGTCTCTTCTTTCCATCCTCGCTCTCAATCGAGCTTTCCTCCAAATCATGCGCCATGTCCATCTGGCCCAATCCTTTTAAAGATTCCCCATAATTTATGAAATCGCTACTCATGACTCATTCTAAATTAAGTCCCAATATAGGATTGATCGTCATCCCTGATTCTCTCTTTATCCTATCCCTTAAAATTTTCCATAAATTAGGTTGTCCCTGATTCATTTCCTACAACTCCCCATCTCCTTCCTCCCTTAGCCACACACTATTCATGGCAGCGACTCTCATTGGCTGTGCCTTTAAAGATAAATCCTATCCAAATTCTGCAGCTTCTACACCTTTTTTAAATCTAACCGGGTAGAAAGAATCATTATGGCCTAAGCAACCATATAAAAAACAGAATAATGTCAATCTCTCATACTTAAAAAATTACATAAGTACACTTCCTAGGAGAGATCATGATTTTCTTCCTCCGCTTCAAAGGGCATCTAACATCTAATTGAACCCGAACACGTAAATAATTTTTCATTCCCCTACTCAGTTGTTTCATATCATATTCCAAGAATCTACCAATAAATTTCCAAGTCGTTTCATTACATTCTCCGAAAAAAACCTCGACGGTAGATCATGCACTTAAACCCAGAATGATGAGAAAATTAAAGACACTTGCATAAGGTCTTTGTTCTCCTCGAGTCGATGCATAATTAATAAATGATTATTGAAAGTCCACAGAGCCTCATTTATCACTCGTTCAATGTCCATCTTATAAAAAAACTTAAACAAATATCTCATTTCCCTCAGATTTGAGATCTAAACACCCCCTAAAGGAGCCAAAGGTTCGCCTTCTTACTCTTCATTGCTGGAAAATAGACTACGCTTGTTGTAAGGAAACAATGCAATAACATCACCTCTTCTTTCCCATCTAACTTCAACCCCTCCATCTCATTCTCCATGACTATCACCTTATACCACCCGAACACCAAAATAAACCCCGGCAGAAGAAAATAACCGACTGACTACTCAAAACAAAACAGAACAAAAAAAAACAAAGAACACAAAAAGTCTGAGACGTGCCACCAGTAGCATACCAAAGAGAGCAAACCTTAATATTATGTATTATAACCGCAATTTTGTTTTGTTTAATAAAATTAAAAACATTTTAATGTTAGAATAAGTATCAAGAATATGTTTAAAGTTAAATATCAAATAAAATAAAATTCAGTATCCACTGATAATATAAGATTGTCTTTTCGTCCAAAAATTATTTGTCTTGGATTCTTTTTAGATTTTTTTATTCTTCCAAAAAAGAAAAATAAATTATGCGCTATACACTATTACACCGCTGAGGTAAAAACTTATTCTCCACTAAGTAGCGAATGTTATTCATTTATTTATTCAAAAATATTTCGTTTTTCTCTCTTAAAGGAAATTATATTGATACCTTCTTCTCATTATTTATTATTATAATTTTTTTTTTGCATGAATTCCAAACCCTAACATTGATTTCTCTCACCTTTGTTATCTTTTATTTTTACAAAAATCAACAAAGTTCTTCGAACGGCAACTATCCATGGACGCGCGTCGTATGTCACGAGCCGTCCCCAGAGTCCGCCAAGTCGGCTTCTTCACTCCTAACACGCCGGCTAAGCAGCCTCAGCCGCAATCAGCCGCTCCAAGCTCCGAATCGCCTCCACTCTCTGATTCTCCTGCCAGCAACTCCCTCTCTCCCGTCATGATACCGCCGCCGCGTCACCTCTCCGACAACCTTGGCGGACGCACCGCCGCTGTGCCCGTTCCTGGACGGGAAAACTCTGGAGAGCTTCCTACCGTTGGAAGTTACAACCCTTCGGAGTCAGTGTTGTGGTTGGATTCACCGCCTCGTAGTCGAATTGGTGACGAAGAGCTCTCGGAGGGGGCAGAGTCGTCGTTGGGATGGTATCGGAGGAGTGATTCAGCAAAATTTGCCTCAAGTCTTCCCAGTGGCGGTTTCAATTTGTCTACAGCGAAGCATCCGGAAAGTGTTGCTGCAGTGGAAGCTAAGAATCCATTGCCTGGTAAATATAATAACTTTTTGAATACAATAAACGACTTTCAAAGTATTTGGATTAAATGAAACTTTGCTGCAGAACAAAGTGAAGCGCAAAAGGAGCAAGCATCAAGTTCAAAGCCTCTAAAAGCGAAAACAACAAAAGCTGAGAGACGTGCCTTGCAGGAGTCTCAACGGGCTGCTAAAGCTGCTTCTAGAGGTTCGAAACAGTAATATTTTCTTTCTTTTAGTGGGAACATTAAGAGGATTTGAAAACAGGTTTAAGGGATGATGATTAAGCACATGTTGCAATCAGTTGCAAGCATCCCCCTTTACTTAAAGAAAATAGGTTCTTAATCTGATTGAAATAGAAATACCTTTTATGAAGTGAGTTCATCATCAAACTCAAGCTTTACATGTGATTTAATCTAATGAGCCAAGTCATCTAATTTCTAATTTATAGTTTCTACCCATATGACGTTCAAATTTTTGAATAGCTTGTTGAAGTCTGTTAGCATTTCCTTAGTATTTGTTTCTTTGACTCCCTGTGAATAACATAGCAATGGCATTTTAGATTTTGATGAAACATTAGTGTTGTTTGATTCTTTTTTATTTAATCTTGTTCTGACCAATTGAACTTGGTTTTCTAATGGTATATAATTTGTTAGCTTTTCCTTTTGGCACTAACGTTTCTAATCTTAATTTTATAGCTGAGGCAAATAAATCTGGTACACCTGGGGGAGCACCTTCTTCTAAACCCATGAAGCAGCCACCACAAAAGAAAGATGGCCCTCCAGTTGCATCTTCAATTGCAGCTTCTGAAAGAATAGGAGTTGATCGGTCAGTGGAGAAAGAGAGGAAGAAAGATCTTCCTCCTCCACGTAAGCAATTTGATGATGAGAGTCGTGGGGGTAGGGCTAAAAGGCGATCTGTGTTGAATCAACCTGAAGCTAGGAATAGAGTTGAACTCTTTCGCCATCTGCCTCCACACAAAAATGGAACTCAGCTTCCTTATTTGGGGTCGAAATTTTTTGAACTTCATGAGAAGCATCCTGCTGTGTACAAGGTACTCTCTTAAGTAGTCTGCTCTGATTAGTTAACAGTTGACCTTATTTGTCTTTTTCCTATCTGATTAACTGTATTTTAGGTGGGTAACTCCGTTCAAGTCAGTTGAGAAAAAGGAAAAATAAGAGGGGAAGGGGGTGGGGGTAGACTTGGATGTGTCCCCCCTTTTAAAAAATCATGAAAACTAAATATCCAGGACAGCGATCCTCAACCATGCAAATGTATAGTCGAGAATGCTACATTAACCTCTTATTTGTCAGCTTCCTGAACTCGCATCTTTTTTGTTGTTTTTCCTCAAAGTTTTAAAGATTATCTTAACTCAAATTTTCTATAACTTTGGTGTACTAGTTGGTGTGAGGATGTATTGTGGGAAGTGGAATCAGAATGAACAGGGTAATTATTGCATGGTGCATGAATTACTCAGATGTCTATTTATTTGAAAAGTAGATAAAGCATATTTTCTTATCTTTTAATTTAATGACAGAGAAATGAGTTCCTTGCAATGTTGTGTTGTATGAAATTGTCAGGTTGGATTGCAGTATTTGGCTGGAGATTTGTCAGGAGGAAATGCACGTTGTATTGCAATGCTGCAGGCATTTCAGGAGGCTATCAGAGACTATTCCACACCACCTGAAAAAACCCTCACCAGAGATTTAACTTCCAAAATTGGTGGTTTTGTTTCTTTTCTGATTGAATGCCGCCCACTTTCTATGAGTATGGGAAATGCAATCAGGTTTCTGAAGAGTCGTATTGCCAGGTTACCACTAACTCTCTCTGAATCAGAAGCAAAAACAACCCTTTGTTCTGACATTGATCGTTTCATAAATGAGAAGATAGTGCTTGCTGATAAGGTGATACTTAGACATGCTGCTACAAAAATCAGAGATGGTGATGTTCTTCTGACATATGGATCATCATGTGTTGTTGAAATGATTCTTTTGTATGCCCATGAGCTTGGGAAACAATTTCGTGTTGTGGTGGTAGACTCGCATCCGATGCTTGAAGGCCAAAAGCTACTTCGTAGGCTGGTGGTAAAGGGCCTTAGTTGTACTTATACTCAATTAAATGCTATTTCTTATGTCATGCACAAAGTCACTCGAGTTTTTCTTGGGGCTTCCTCTATATTTTCTAATGGGACTGTATATTCGACGGTTGGAACTGCATCTGTTGCTATGGTTGCTCATGCATTTCGTGTTCCAGTTTTGGTCTGCTGTGAAGCATATAAATTTCATGAAAGGGTGCAACTTGATTCAATCTGCTTTAATGAGTTAGGTATGTCGGTGTTTTATACAATCCCCTCCCTCAACCGCCCCCGCCCCCAAAAGAAAAAGAAAAAAAAAAGAGGCAGACAACTTACACCTTCCTTCTGGAATGCCTTGCAGGTGATCCAGATGCCATATCAAAGGTCCCAGGAAGAGTGGATGTGAATTATTTGGATAACTTGACTGATAAACAGAAGGAAAACCTTGAACTTCTTAATTTAAAGTAAGCTTTTAGATGTCTCATGTCCAAAGAAAGGAACTATTTGATTTAATGATCTCTAAATGATTCTGAATCCTCTTACCTTGGTGTGAATCACAACAGATATGATGCCACTCCTTCAGATTACATCTCAGTGATTGTCACAGATTATGGCATGGTAAGTGTTATCCTTAAATCTTTCAACTCTTTGGTGGAGATTTTTGCATCAGGGTGTATTCTTGCCTCAAATCCAATGAATACCCAAGTCCAATGTATTTGGCCTGTGTTTATTGTCTATACTTTCTTTATCATTTGCTCCTCTTTTTTGGGAGGATTAAATGTTTTAGATGCTGAATCTTGCTTGAAGTTACTTGCATTAGCAAATTTTGACTCATTATATTGCTTGTGCCACAGATCCCTCCCACAAGTGTGCCTGTCATTGTGCGTGGGTATCGGAAGGAGTACTTGTTGATATAGAGTTCTCACATGTTTTTGCCGAAGTAAAGCTCTTAACATAGATTCATAAATGGATTCATTTTCGGGAAGACGGATCTATGATTTATGCTACTTTAGTCACTTAGTTTAGTACCTTTCTTGTTCATTCTTTACATCAAAATCATAATTTTATGCCATTGTCAAATTAACTCAATTCTTAAAAAGCCTACTGTATCTGTAATGGTAATTTTGGCGTTTGTTGTGTTGGATGATAAAAAAAAATTCCATGTATATGCAATGCTTGATTGCAAGTTAGATTGTTGATTATAGAGTTTTAGGAGGAGATAAAAAATGAGTTGCGTGCTGTATATACATAAATTCAACCACTTCTTATAGTCATACTTCTAGAAAACAGTAACTTGAAAATAATAATGGAAATAATAAAGTACTCTAATCAAAAGTACAGGGGAATAAATAGTTATGCTCGACACGCCCCCTCAAGAGAGGTAGCGATGAGAGTGGCTTGCAAATGCATTTGCAAGGTGGTTAGTGGAGTAATTATGTTTGATAACTTGATGCGCTTGTACTTTGTAAGTAACGCGGCACGCAACATGCTTCCTTCTGTTGTGAAAGAATGGATTGTGACAACGATATGACATATCAACGTTGTCAGAAAAACCATTCGAGTTGCAGGAATTGTTACATATAGTAAATTTTTTATCCAAACAAGTTCGGCTAAGCAAAGATTTTTTTTTTTTGACTAGACTCAGAGGAGGCTCTGTCATTAGGATCCCCTGCCCAATCAGCGTAGACATATATATGAAGACTCATGTTATTGGTGCACTAAATCTGAAGCCCATACTGAGTAGTTCGTTCGAGGTACCGGAACACCTTTTTAACAACCTTCCAGTGTTTCTTTGTTGATCGATGCATGAATTGTGATACTTTATTAATGGTAAAAGATGCTAATTTACAAGTTAGCGGATGATATTGCGTTGCATCAACAGGGAACCATCATTGGCACGTAGTTGATGAGTGGTAGTCATGGGTGTTTAGATTCCATTGCTGTTTTATATATTAAGTTCAATCAAGACATCAAGAATATATTTGGTCCGAGATGGCAACAGGCCCTTAGATGTCTTACGAATCTCCACTACAAAAAGGTAGTGAAGACTACCATATCATTTAAAGAAAAACAAGACGTCAAGGAAGATATTTATCCTCCACTGGGCCCGACGAATAAGAGATTCATAAATGCCTGTTATTAAAATATCATCAACGTTACGAGGATGTACAACTCACAATAAACAATGAGTTGTTGGATTCAGATTTAACAAACCCCATTTCTTGAAGATGACCTTTAAGGGCTCAACATTCATCTCCTTATTTTCTATATTAACAAAGGCATTAAACACATCTAAAACACTAAGTTAGTGTTTGGAAAGTCACTCAATAATTAGATTTGGATGTTAATGCATAGAGGTGACATATTTGGATAACCATTGTAATTGATGGGTACCAATGAATTGAGTGTAATTAGAGCACCCCATTACACTTTTCAATTCTTAGGGAGAGGGTGACAATTAGAATAATTACGTAGGTAATTACACCCAAGTCTAATTACCATGTCTTTCAAACATTCATACATGAATTAATTGTAAGAAATTGTTTATTTTACGCAAGTTTAAGTTAAAGAAATTATATTATAAACATAAACATGTATGAATGTTTGGGATGACTATCACAAAAAATTTCTAAAGTTATATTATAAATCTTAAAAAATTATATTAAAAAAAATAATTTATGTGTATTTTATAAAGTTATAACAAAAAAATATTATTTAAATTCTAAAAATTTCTAAAGTTATGACCAAATAGTATATTATAAAAAATAATTCGTGTGTTATAAAAGACTAAAAATGTTATAATATACTTATTTATAAAAAAAGCATGGAACTTATTTATGCTTCCATGCTATAAATTATAAAAAACAATATACTTATTTACATAAAAAAAGATTTGCCTCGAGAACTCTTCAATTTGAGACATTCAAAACTTCGAAATGTGGTTGAGAGGAATTTGTTGTTCTAAAAAAAATTCTCATATTAACAACACCACCTTAGTATAGCATAAAAAATAAGGTTGAATCATACTAGCATGTTGCATACTTCATAACCTCATTTATAGGTACAATTGGGATGACCCATTGAAGAGTACATAAAACAAGAAGATTTTTATAATCTTAACGACGCAAATACAAATTCAGATTCAAATTTAGATGATGACTAACTCGATCAAAGACCAATTGATGATGATAAGGAGTAATGGAGAATATGTTAAATGCTAAAGAGGGAATAACCCATCAATATGGAATGATAGAGAAATTAGATAAAATTGCATATGATGCTTATTTTTCTTTTTTCTTTATCAGAATAGTATTATCGACTACTCTCTTGGACTAACATATTACATATGATGATTTAATTTTAATTTTTGTTACTAGTTTAGAAATTCTTTTATTGTAGTGATAGTTTTTTTTATAGTAGTTAATGCTTTTTAGAAACATAAATCATGTAACAATGAAATTACAAATTATACTACCAAACATGACATATGGGATTACGATGTAATTATAATCTGTCAGCCAAAAATGTTTAGGGATTGCAATTCTTTGTAATTACCAAAGAGAGCAATTACTACCCTAATAATTATAATTCCATCCAATTACTCCATGTTGTCTTAACAGACCCTAAATTATTTGTCTTAACAAACCCTAAATCATTCCTCACTAGAATGCTCACTACTATTGCCACTTGAACTAGTAGGACTAGAAGATATAGAAATTATGCTTTCACACCCTTCCTTTCAGTTTTATTATTATTCACTCACATATGAGGAAACCTACGTTGAGTTACCCTTTCACCATTACTTAATCCACTAGCACATTTCTCTTTTAAGGATGACTTACCAATGTTATAACAAACACCTTTATTAGAAGCCTTTTTTATCAATCCCAACTACGGCATCACTAGGGTATCTTCACTAGAGCCTGCCTTTTAGAAGAGTCACCAATCTTTCCAAGCATGGAACCTATGTCAACCCTTCTTAAGATTTTTCTAAAAAACACTTGCATTAACAAATTTCTGTTTGAGGCATTTTCAATTAGAAGAATATAATGAGTAACAAAAATAAAAAAGCATCAATAAATTTTAAGACTAACATTCAATACTCTTAGTTGTAACACCCCGAACCCGAGACCGACACCGGAGTCGAACACGAGATGTTAACAGACTTTAAACCCTTTATAAAAATATTTCTCAGACACTGCCAATCTGCGTACTAGTCGCTTTAAAAATCATATCTTGAGTTTCACAACTCGAAAATCAGTTTCGTGATTTTTCCCTGAAACTAGACTCATATGCCCATCTACATATTTTTTTCTAGAATTTTTAGTCGGGCCAATTAGTACAGTTTATTAGTCAAAGTCTCCCATGTTACAGGGATCGACTACACTGACCTTTGCGCATTACGACCTGGATATCTCCCCGCACAGAGCTTCAATACTGATGCCGTTTGTTTCTATAGAAACTAGACTCAGAGAGGAATCTATCCATATATGGTATGACTCCTAATTGTCTCTGGTTAATTTATAATGAATTTCAAAAGTCGGAACAGGGAATCCAGAAACCGTTCTGGCCCTGTCTCACGAGAACCTGAATATCTCTTAACATACTGTCCATATGATCTTTTCGTTGCTTCTATATGAAAATAAACTCATCGAGCTTCGAATACATAATTTATTCATCAATTAATTCCACTCCTACTATTTTTAGTGATTTTTCAATCTCATGTCACTGCTGCTGCCAGCAACTGTTACGAAAGCAACTATGCCCATTTCGTGATTTCTCCTTGATCTAACTAGTAATTCGTCATACATATCACAAATTATGATCATGACTAGCCATGCCAAAGGCTAATCATTGTCAAACATCCCCCTACTACACTATTGCCATATCATGAATTTTAACACCAAAATAATCAACCATGACATATGGCATAAAAAGGTCGAATTATCAAGATTTACGACCTAACGTTATGAAACCAAACCCAACCGAACATTTATGCTATTTTCGCATGGCTAAAAGTTTACATACCAAAGTTCAAACACAACATAATAGCCTATACATGCCGAAATTTTCTCCTAAGCCGACTAGGAAGAAAGTACCAAAACTTGCTAGCTGGTGTGATGACTTTGACGACGGCACGATCACGCAAAAAGAGACGAGTCCAAGAAACCTAGAATAGGTGACAAGCAAACACCGAATGAGTATATAACTCAGTAAGCCATAAGCATTCCACAACCATCCATTAATAAAATTATCACAACAGGAAACAATGAAATGAGGTTAAGTACTCCATCCATACCAAACTATACCATAGTTCCTTAAACCCTATGGTTCAATCTCATACCAAGTCCTACATTGGCCTTTCATACATCATTTTATTTTCGTTATAATCATACAATTAAACGAACTTTCACCTATTCCACAATGAACCTTATGTACGTGACTTCAACTATAATCGTCACATAGGTTCAAAACTTACCAAGCTCAACTCCAAATATAAACATAGCGCCTATTAGCCATGAACTCAAAGTACTTACCTTTTCCGCTGTCCAAAATTGACTCGGTAAAGTCGCACCCTTCATGTAAATAATTTATAGAAAATATATATTGGGTTCGCACACATAGTGCTTAATAATCAACCGCGCACACTTAGTGCCATGCACTTTAAACTCACACACTTAGTGCCATGCATTTCAAGTTCGCACACTTACCTTTTCCGCTGTCCAAAATCGACTCGGTAAGGTCGCACCCTTAATGTAAATAATTTATAGAAAATATATATTGGGTTCGCACACATAGTGCTTAATAATCAACCACGCACACTTAGTGCCATGTACTTTAAACTCACACACTTAGTGCCATGCATTTCAAGTTCGCACACTTACCTTTTCCGCTGTCCAAAATTGACTCGGTAAGGTCGCACCCTTAATGTAAATAATTTATAGAAAATATACATTGGGTTCGCACACATAGTGCTTAATAATCAACCACGCACACTTAGTGCCATGTACTTTAAACTCGCACACTTAGTGCTGTACAATTTAAACCCGCACACTTAGTGCCAATCTCATGACCGTGAACACTTATTGCCCGCACACTTAGTGCCGAAAACCAGCCACTCAATAGGCTTCACTTCCTTTTTACATTCGACAAATTTCATCTCTACTTACATATACATTTGTATACATTTCATCTCATTAAACACAATGGTATAGGTATTACGATCCTTTAAATCAATACCAAAGATATGCTTAATGACTTACTTGTGTTGGGTAAGATGGTTCCAACTCGGCTACTCGATGATCTTTTCTTTGCCTTTGCTCGATTCTCCTCCTTTAACTCCTTGAGCTTAATCAATAAATCAACTAGTTTAACCGCCTTGCTAAATATTTACAATCCAATTACACATGCATATGTATGTTAGTATATTCGGCAATCACCCTTACTAATCACCCACTTGATCAATTATGGAGAATCAAAGTTAATATCACAATGTGTACCCTATATGGCCCATTATACATAATCAAATTTAACATCATCTATATATTTACTCATATGGCCGAATATACCTAATCATACATACACCTAACCAAAAATAATTTCTAAAATCTTTATATCATTTATACACTAGTAAAGCATCCTCTCCCTTTCCATCAATTTAGCACATGCATTACTCATTAACCTACAAAAATTATATTCAGCCTTAGCACACAACTTGCTAGCCGATTCTTCCCCATCTAGCAACCAATGCACATATGTGCTCACTCAAAAATGCTAAAAAAAAGAGATTCAAGAATCATCAATCCACCATCACATGCATCATTAACAAGCTTCATATTTAGCATGCAATGGCATTAACACAAACTCCACCTAGGCCGAATCTTAACTCATCTTCATGCCTCATCACCACAACATCAAACATCAAAATACCAACCAAGAATGTAACATGCATGGCTGAATATCATCTCCATCATTTAACAAAGTTTGAACCATGGCTAGGTAGATTTCAAACTTACAACTTAAAATATACATGAATCTCAAAGAATAATATCAAACATACCTCAATCTAGTTACATGCATGGCCAAACTTCCTCCTAATTCTCTTCCAAACCAAACATGAAGCAAGAACTCCTTCCTCCTCCCTTAGAATTTTCGGTCAAAAGAGGATGAAAAAGGATGAACAAGTTTTTCTTTTCCTTTCTTTAGCTCACGGCAATGGGGGGGGGGAACAACCACTCATTTTTTTGTTTTTCCTTTCTTTATTACCCATACTCCTTATTTTATTTTTTTCCTACATACCTCACTAGGCCAACATGTTCCCAACATGTTTCCACCCATAGCATGGCCAACCACTAGCTCAAATTTTGGGTAATTTGACATGCAAACCCATCATTTTCACAACATGCATTAATAGACCATTTTAAATTAGCCTATCATATTTTCACCATGTCTCATATCGATCCCTATTTAATAATTTCTCATGCAATTGGCAAAATTGGAGAATGAAACTTCCACATACTCATGTACACACATAATAAGCATAGAATATGGAAATTAATTATTTTTATGACTCGGTTTTGTGGTCCCGAAACCACTTCCCTACTAGGGTCAATTTTGGGCTGTTACATTAGTGCCCTGTTTACTTTAGCTAACGACAATTATTGCAAGCACTGGATCACCAATCCATCCTAGACAATAATAACAAACATTTTCCACTATTACAATATTTTGTAAGTAAAACCTCCACCTACAAAAGATCTATTGCCATGCTCTCATCTTTGTTAAAAGTCACATATTCATTACAATCAACAAAACTAAGATGCCATTGTGGCTTAATTCACCATCCAAGATCCTTCATATTTTGCATTAAAAAGTTGCTCTTTGTTTGTTGTAAACATCTTCTTAATGTCTTCAAAAACTAATCTACGGGCTTGAGAATATATTCAACAACTCTCTTTTTGATACGAGTCACAAAGGCCCAATCCAAGTTCAAGAACGTGATGGGCTCAAATTACCACAAGGCCCAATAACGAGATCAAAGGCTCGACAAATGCGTTCCAAACTAAATGGGACCAGTCAAGAGTTTGTTAGCATGGCCTTAGAAGAAAATCAAGATTCACTTTCTTGTTTTCAAGAAAATCAAGAAACCGAATCTTGGCCCAATTTTGCTGTTTGGAGCGATTTCAAGAATCAAGAAAATCAAGATTTTAAATCTTGGAAATCTTGGTCCAAGAAACCAAATCTTGTAGCCAAAACGCATTGGATCTCCGTTACGAGCATCAACGATCCAATTTCGGTAGGAGATGGAACACAAGCCCAAATTTTTGAAGGCGGGGCCCAATAAGCAAATTCCCAGCCCAATCAAGAAATCCATACATACTTAGTTGAAAATTAGGCCAAAATATCAAAGGGCCCAATTCGTAAACATTTTATCTGTTAATTTAATTTTTTAGGCTCTAGAGATATTACATGTTAAATTCGGCCAAAAATAGCCTATTTAAGTGTTAGGCCGAAATTCTTTTATTATTTTTATTATTTAGGGTTAATTTTTAAGTTTCCTAATGAGATTAGGATTAGTTTGAGGCCTATATAAGTGATGGCCGACCACCCCTTGTATACACTACTCAAATACATTAAAATTTTAGATTTTTTAAGTGCAGGATTTTCTTTGAGGTTTTGATAGGGGGTTGCGCGCGGACCAAGATCGAGTTACCAAGTCACGGGAAACTCCTATGAAAGCTCTAAACAATCAGATCTGAAACAAAACAGAAAATTAAAAGATTAGAACTTTGAATTTCTAGATCTGAAATAAAATCCCCAAATCAGCAAAGAGTCAAATTGAGAATAGAAATAAGTGTTAATAAGGGTTCTTGAAACCCTAAAGGAGGTTGCGATTCTGCCCAATTGAACACCAAGATAGTTTTCTCCAAATTTCGGCAATCTAATTTCACCCAAAAAGAGTATGGATGAATCGACAAGAACCCTAGAAATTGGGGATTTTTGGCTGATTCTTTAAGATAGAAAAAAAGGCTGGAAACACAATAAGAACAACAAATAAATTAGATAAAGATTCGGCACAAGCAGAAATAAAGAAAGAATTGACATCAAGAAATTAAAAGATAAGTCCTGGGAAGCCTTGAAATCCTGAAAGATCTCACAACTCCCTTCAAACGACTCTAATCTCCCCTCCAAAGAATATCAATGGCAAGAAGAAGGCTGAAGATGGCTCCCATAATCAAAAGATTGTTAAAACAACTTCTAAAGAAAACCCAAGGGAGAATTCTTGGAGAAAAACTTAAAGAGAATTCTGCACTTAGACAAATCTGAAATTTTTGATATATTTGAGAAGTTAATACAAGGGTGGCTGGCCATGCCTTTAAATAGGCCTTAGACTAATCCTAATCTTATTAGAAAACTTAAAAATTAAACCTAATTAATAAAAATAATAGGTAAATTCGGCCATGCACTTAAATGGACTATTTTGGGCCGAATTTTAACATGTAACCTTTCTAAAGCCTAAAATTTAAATTAACAATTAAAATGTTTACAAATTGGGCCCTTTGACAATTTGGCCTGATTTTCAACTAAATATGGGTGGATTTCTTGCTTGGGCTTAGAAAATTCTTATTGGGCCTTGCCTTCAAGAACTTAGGCTTGTGATCCATCTTTTACCGAAATTGAGTCGTTGATGCTCGTGACGGAGATCCAATGCGCTTTGGCTGCAAGATTCGGTTTCTTGGACCAAGATTTCCAAGATTTGAAATCTTGATTTTCTTGATTCTTGAAATCGCTCCAAACAGCAAAATTGGGCCAAGATTCGGTTTCTTGATTTTCTTGAAAACAAGAAAGTGAATCTTGATTTTCTCATTCTTTTGTGTACGCATCTAAGGCCTTTGTGACTCGTATCATTCCCCCTTCCTAAAAAAGATTCATCCTTGAATCTGAAAAATCAAATGGACTCGACTTTCCTCGATCGAACGGGACTAATGGCAATTGAACCCACTGAAAAGAATAGTCATGATTTAGTAAATAGCAACGCAAACAAACTTGTAGTCCAATCATAAGCATAACAAAACAAGTATAACGCATGCGAATGGAAAAATTTAGATTACCATGCAAAGAAGCTAATTTACTCGCCAATGCCTCGTCAATTATTCGACACAAAGATAGACATGTTTTAAGGCATTCAATCATCTCAAATTGTTTCCACAAACTATGAAGAAATCGCGAGTAATAAATCAAATGGTAAACGTAATCGTCACAAGTAGGTATTTGAAAAGGTCCACATAGTTCACAGAGTTGCACAATCATACCATGTATTAATCGACGGACTATGGATTCACTCACACATACATCAAAAACAATAATCTTTTTATCAACCATTAAAACAGATAGATCATCAAGAAATAAAATAGGATAGTCAAGCACGTTTCGATCTAAGTGTTTTATAAAAATTAAATCATCAACACGATCTTTGTCACTATCCGAGGAGTACAAAGGTGTTTCAAAAGTTTCAAGCATCTTACCTTTATAAGCAGAAGAATAATGGTCGATTTTACCTTTTTCATTGAATACAAACCTTCGCTCATCGGGGGCATAGTGTAGTCGAAGCTCCGTTGTTGAGTTAACCTTTGTCAAATGAAACTCAAATTTTATGTATAACCACAGAAATTGTTTAAGGCACGAATATAAATTGAAAACAATTTTGGCAAATTTCGTTACCTTATTCAAAAACCAAGTATCAAAACAATAGAAAGTATTTGCCAAAACAGATTTGCACAAATTCGAGGATTTTACAAAAGGCAAATTAAGAGAATAACAACTCACGCTTCCTTTCGTAATGACTTTATCAACCACAATCGAAGAATAACAATTAATCGGATCAAAATGAATGGATCTTTTAAGAACTAAGTCACCAATAATTTTCAAGTCTGCACGGGACTCTGTTGCCAAAATTTTCTTACCTCGCTTACCTTCGGGCTCATGTAGTGTGATTTCATCTTTGCCTATGTTGATCGTATGAAAGCGTCTTCATCGGAAAGGTATTGAAGTTGGAAGTTATCTTTCATATGTGGCCAATGGAAGTGTTCTATCCCACGCAAAGGTGGTAAACCTTTAGGGGCCTCACTAAAAACATCCTCATAATCCTGCGAAAAACATTGAAATAGACTAGGCAAATTTTCATTAATGTTAGATAGAGATAAATAATTTTGCCTAAACCTCACAAGGATACAAGGCTGTTCATTGAATAGGTCTCTCCGCACATCTTTTTTTGATGCAATTAAATTTTTCACTCTATTTTTACCACTTGCGGATTCACTCACCTTTGGGCCATTTAAATTTTGACTTTTTTCACTACTAGCCTCTTTTCTCTCTGTCTTTTTTATTTGTCCTTTCTTCCTCACCCTTTCACAAAATTTCATCATTTTTAATTGATCTTTATATACATCACTGGGATTTAAAGGAGTAAGAGTGAATTTTCAGTCTTTAAACACAAGAGAGTATCTATTAAGCTTGCCTTGGTGTGTAACATCACGATCAAATTGCCAAGGCCGTCCAAGGAGCAAGTGTGCCGCATGCATTGGGACCATATCACACCATATCTCATCCTCGTAATTCCCAAGCTTAAAAGTGATCAAGGACTGTATTGTAACTTTAACTTCTGAGCATTCATTAAGCCACTGAAGGTGATACGGCTTAGGGTGCTCGATACAAGGTAACTTTAAGGAATCCACCAAATATCTGCTAACTACATTCGAACAACTCCCACTATCAATAATAAGTGAACATAAGTTACCTTTTATAAAACACCTAGAATGGAAAATATTGGTCCTTTGGTTATCACAATCGTCTCCCATTTGGATGTTAAGGGTGCGGCAGACTACCATCTTATTTTTTCTCTTTTTTTTTTGAAATACCTGTAAAACAAATACTCAACACTCAAAAGAAAAATTAGCAAACCTCACCGTTGTTCACTCAAAAAGAAAAATCAAATTCTCAATGAGGTAAAATTCAGTCTTGTGAGTTCTTTAGTAGAGTCTATATCAACCAATTAGAAAGTGTATGAACCGAAACTACCAAAGAGTCCTAATTTGCACTAAGATGCCAAAAACTGACGAGACACCAATTAATTTGTGTTGCACCGAGGAAGAATTGTGCACACCTTAAAATCCTACTAACACAAGAAACAAGAAGGTGTTAGATAGTGTAAAGGAAGAATGAAGGCAAACAAATGAAAACCTACAGCTAAGAATCAATAAAAATTGCTGAAACCAGAAAACCTCAAAAACTACGGAGTAACTTGACAACTTCGTTCGAGATGTTCCCGATCTCCAAAAATCACGAAATTAAATCTGGAAAGTCCTTAAATATTTAATTCTTGATCTGGAAAGTTTGGGCACCAAACTCAACCCGCTGAATCTTTTTTTTAAATTTTTATTGGATTTTGTCTTTTTCAATTTTTTTGACTTTTTGACTGAATTTTTTGCGGGAAATATTTTTTATATTCAATCACAGTGCCAAAAATATGTATGTAAAATTTTAGATCAATCAGACAACGTTTACCCACTCAAATGAATTTTTTTCGAAAAATTTTTCTGGGTAAAACTGCTGTTTGTAGTTTTAAAAAATAGAGATCAGTTTAGAAATCAACCAAGAACACCAAAAACGCCCAAAATCTGATACCAAATGATAGGGGGTTGCGCGCGGACCAAGATCGAGTTGCCAAGTCACGGGAAACTCCTACGAAAGCTCTAAACAATCAGATCTGAAACGAAACAGAAAATTAAAAGATTAGAACTTTGAATTTCCAGATCTGAAATAAAATCCCCAAATCAGCAAAGAGTCAAATTGAGAATAGAAATAAGTGTTAATAAGGGTTCTTGAAACCCTAAAGGAGGTTGCGATTCTGCCCAATTGAACACCAAGATAGTTTTCTCCAAATTTCGGCAATCTAATTTCACCCAAAAAGAGTATGGATAAATCGACAAGAACCCTAGAAATTGAGGATTTTTGGCTGATTCTTTAAGATAGAAAAAAAGGCTGGAAACACATTAAGAACAGCAAATAAATTAGATAAAGATTCGGCACAAGCAGAAATAAAGAAAGAATTGACATCAAGAAATTAAAAGATAAGTCCTGAGAAGCCTTGAAATCCCGAAAGATCTCACAACTCCCTTCAAACGGCTCTAATCTCCCCTCCAAAGAATATCAATGGCAAGAAGAAGGCTGAAGATGGCTCTCACAATCAAAAGATTGTTAAAACAACTTCTAAAGAAAACCCAAGGGAGAATTCTTGGAGAAAAACTCGAAGAGAATTCTGCACTTAGACAAATCTGAAATTTTTGATATATTTGAGAAGTTAATACAAGGGTGGTTGGCCATGCCTTTAAATAGGCCTTAGACCAATCCTAATCTTATTAGAAAACTTAAAAATTAAACCTAATTAATAAAAATAATAGGTAAATTCGGCCATGCACTTAAATGGACTATTTTGGGTCGAATTTTAACATGTGACCTTTCTAAAGCCTAAAATTTAAATTAACAATTAAAATGTTTACAAATTGGGCCCTTTGACAATTTGGCCTGATTTTCAACTAAATATGGGTGGATTTCTTGCTTGGGCTTGGAAAATTCTTATTGGGCCTTGCCTTCAAGAACTTGGGCCTGTGATCCATCTTTTACCGAAATTGAGTCGTTGATGCTCGTGACAGAGATCCAATGCGCTTTGGCTGCAAGATTCCGTTTCTTGGACCAAGATTTCCAAGATTTGAAATCTTGATTTCTTGATTCTTGAAATCGCTCCAAACAGCAAAATTGGGCCAAGATTCGGTTTCTTGAAAACAAGAAAGTGAATCTTGAATTTCTCGTTCTTTTGTGTACGCATCTAAGGCCTTTGTGACTCGTATCAGGTTTTCTCCAAGAATTCTCTCTTGAGCTTTCTTTAGAAGTTGTTTTAACAATCTTTTGATTGTGGGAGCCATCTTCAACCTTCTTCTTGCCATCGATATTTTTTGGAGGGGAGATTAGAGCCGTTTGAAGGGATTTGTGAAGTCTTTCGGGATTTCAAGGATCCTTAGGACTTTAATTTAATTCTTGCTGTTCAAGTTCTTTTATTTATTTCTGATTGTGCCGAATCTTGATCTAATCTCTTTGCTGTTCTTTGTCGCGTTTCAGATTTGTTTAAACTCCAAGAACTCTTCGTTTAATCAATCTCTTGTTGGCAACACATAATCAATTCAAAATTCCCCAAGTTCTAGGGTTTTTGCCGATTGCTACTTCTTCTTTTTTGGGTGAAATTCAGTTGCTGGAATTTGGCCATTCTTGGCCGAATCAATTTGTTGGCATATACTTCCAAAATCATTTGATTCATCTATTCTACTTCTTTTCTTCTTACTGTCCCAATCCCTAATATTTTATTCCTGATTGTTTTCTTTTTGATTTGAAATCTGATTTGTTTGTTTCTTCTTAATTGATAGGGCCGATTGTTGGGAATTCATTGCTTAATCACAATTCGATTCTTAGCTCTCAAGAATCACAATCTCTAAGGGTGTCTTGGTTTCTTGCTGTTTATTAATAGTTTATTTCAGATCTAATTGCATCTAATCTCAATTCTTCTGTTTCGTTCAGATCTCATCGTTTAGAGCCTTTCGTAGGAGTTTCCCGTGACTTGACAACTCGATCTTGGTCCGCGCACAACCCCCTATCACTTTTAGTTTGCACATGAACAAGTTACCAAAAGTATTTGACATTGGTTCTAGATTTCTCTTTTGACAAAAAGTCAAGATAGTGTTAGTTTTTTGTGCCTTTAGTGCAGTAATTTTATTATATTTTCTAAGTTACTGAAATGGTCAAGCTGGTTATTCATGGAAATATACAAATTTTATTCATTATATCTATGTTAGAATGTCCTCAATGGTTTTGTATGTAAAACAAGTGGTAAAGTAAATATTGACCCATTGATTACCTATGGTTTAACTAATATTAAGTTTGTCCGACCCGACTTTCATTAAAGTCTCAAATTTAGAAAAGAGTTGGGAGTTAATTGAATAGAATAGTGAGTTGATGGGCTTTACTGGAAAACTTGGAAATTTTTGGTAGCTGATTGGTAATTAGTTGAGTTCCAATCCTGGTCAGTTAAGTTGGAATGACTGGTTCCTTAGTGGGAGACATAATGATTAGCGATGGACGATAGTTTTGGACTATGGAGATCATGCAAAATGAGAATATATATATATATGAGAAGGGATATTTCTGCAAAGGAATTCTTCTTAATTTTTTTTTACAATTTTCTTCTCATTTGCATTGTCTTCTTTGGTTGCTTCGAAGAAGAGACAGTTAAGAAAAACTCTGTATGGGGCGGTGAATGTGAGACTCGATTCTAGAAAGTAGAGAATCCAATAAGATGGTAAGCTCCTAAGTCTCACTGTACCCATAAATTAGAGGAAAGAGATGTAAGAATTCCTAAAAAGTTTTTATATAATAATGGATTCAAGGCTTTAAGGTTTGAATACCTTTGGTTTAACCGATATATCTAGTAGTCATGCTTAGTTTCCAGGAAAAAGGAGGCTCTGGTGTTTAGACAAGCTAAGTTGATGAAGACGAAGGATTTTAAGATGAGTTTCTGTACTTTACCTTTGGGTGATTGATAATGTTATGCTGCTAGTATGATCTGCATTTATGTCTGGTTTGAGTTTTTATGAATCCACAATTGTGTATGAATATGGTGAATGAGTATGTTGGGTATGCATAACACTATGTAAGTATGCGTACACTTACAAGTATGTTCACTGGATGTCAAATGGTTGTGAATTGACATATTAACTAATGGCATCTTGTATGTTACAATAATAAGTACAATGACTTCCATGAAAGGCATGTTTATTATATGCGTAGTACGGAGGGAGTTACTTTGACGGGGTAGATGAAGATAGGAAAAATTGGCGTAATGGAGAAATGAGCGAATTGCTATGGGATTTAAGGGAGTTTGACGACACCGTGGATCGGATATCTAGTGGCCCTTCGGGACGACACCGTGACAATGGTTATCTACTGGTCCTTTAGGGTAACACCATATAAATGGTATATAGGTCCTTCGAGGCGACACCTTGAAAGTGGTTTATTGATTCTTCAAAATAAAAAGTCCATGGTTAGCTATGACATAATCTAGTGGTGAACAAATACACTTTATGGTGAAGTGGAGTCCCCTAGGATAGTAAACAAGGAAACCTATTAGGGCATAACAAGGGAAATCATTGTATGATTCATGTGGCGAGTAAGTCTAGCATGATGAACATGGCACGTCTGAAAATTCTAGCAATCATGTTGACACGAGAATCCTCCAAAGGTGCGAAGGTAAGATAAACGAGTAATAGTGTTTTAAACGTGATATATGCGGAAGAAAAGGGTATTTCTTTAAAGGTATTGGAAAATAAGTATCTGCCACTAAGAGTCTGCTAGTATTGACAAGTAAACCATCAATGGCTATGAGGTAATGAAACAGTTCTTCATGTTTTTAAAATTTAAGTGTTTATTTATAAAGAGGTTGCTAGAATAGTGGAAAGATCGCCAAGGGCTACCTTAAGAAGAAAGTTCACCGGGGATTATCTTGGGTGGAAAGTCCGCTAGGAAATAAAGGAAGAGGAAGAAGTCCGTTAGGACTATATAGCGCGAGGAGTCCACTTGGGTCTATCAAATTTGGAAGCCGCCAAAGGAAACCTAAGAAAGAGATTGTCCGTCAGAAACTATCAGTTTTTAGGGGTACCTTATTATTAGAAGGGTCTAAAGTGGGAAAGTCCTATGGGACTACCTTGCAAGTACGAGTCTATAAATAAAGATGGGGGTATTTATAAATCTGTTACACCTTTTACTCGGTCTGGTCGTTGGACCAGGGCAATATGATGCTACAGCTAATACCAAACAATTTCAAACAATCTATAATTTGAAAAAAAATTAACATGTTTCAATCAGTTATAGGTTAATATCGAGCTTACGAAAGGTTAAAACTAAATAGACAATCATTTTGGATCAATCTGAAACAAAATTTAAAAAATATAAGAAAAATATGAAAACAGAGAACACACTACTGTGTCCCAAGGTCGTGTGGAAGGGCTGAGGCCGTGTGGATGGGTCACATTATAACAATCCGTTTTTCAATGGTGTCGAAAATAATGGTTTCGGGGCCACAAATCTGACGAGTAAGTTCGTAAATATTATTTTTTAATATTTATGAGGCAAATATGATTTTAAAAAGGTTTTGATATGGTAATTTATATTATATGAATGATTAATTAGGTTCAAGTGGTAAGACCTTAAAGTCAAATGGTTTTAGAAAATGAGGTGTCAGGACCTCATTTCTATTAACCGAGTCGTAAATATTTTTTATTATTTACAGAGTGTTATTAAGGTTGTATTAAAGTTTCGTTAAGAAAATTTAATTTTTCGATAGTTAATTAATTAAAAAGGACTAAATTGTAAAGGATGTAAATTTGATCACTATTTGATTTGAATGATTAAATGGCTTATTGAATAAATAAAAAGGGACTTAAATGGTAATTAAGCCATTTAAGGATTTAGTGGATGATTTTGGGCAACTAAAAGCATGAAATTTGGGTGACTTTTAAATGGACAAAATGATAATTTCATAATTAAATTAATTAAAAGAAACAAATGGCCAACATGCTATAATCTTTTTGGTTTTCTAAGAACACAATAAAAAACACCATGGATTTGGGGATGAAGCTTTTGGCCATGGTGATTTCCTCATGCATGGTAAGTAATTCTTACCCGTTTTTAGTAATTTTGATGTTTTTGAGATCGTTGCAACTAGGTCCAACTAGCTCGCACCTTTGATTTTGAAACTGTTAAAGATATTAAATGTTGCCATTGATGAATATATGTGATTTTAGATATTAAATGATGAATTTTAAGTATTATTTTTTATTTATAAGTATTTTATTAAGTATTTTTGATGAATTTAATGATTAAGGACTAAATTATTGAAAATAGTTCACGTGCTTGTTGTGAAATTGTTGCAAAATTAGGCTGAAATGGAAGCTAAAAATACTCTTATGGTATGGGTTTGCAATAAAAATTGTTAATTTGCATGTTTTAGGCTCAGGGACTAAATTGAATAAAAGTAAAATATTAGAGACAGTTTTGTAAGAAATTCAAAATTACTAAATTGCATAAAATAAATTATTTTACTATATAAATTAATAAATTTAATAAAATTATTAATTTAGATCAAGATCGAGTGGAAAATCAAGGAGAATAAAAAATTACCAAATAGCCCCTATAGTTCGACATTTCTGTAATTTAGTCAGGTAAGTTCGTATGAACTATAATCACTTAAATGTTGATTAAATTGATTGTTAATGTTTTGTTCTAATGTAAATGATTCAATATATATGTTATTATGCAATTTATCAAGTCATGAAATGATGGAAATCCAACGACGTACGACGATTATCGAGCTCCATTTGAACATTAGGAATTCGTAGGATACAAATGACATGTATTTAGGGTTACCATATTTTCGGGTGTTAGTCTTGAATGTCCTACCGATTGCTGGGGTTTGACATTTGTTGCGGATACTCCACTGCTCGTGTGAGCAGTATCGTGTAGCTTACGTTCTGACCCACAACTCGTGTGAGCAATGATGTAAAGGAAAGTAAATGTTACGATTATATGTTTAGCACACTTCATGTGAGCTTTCCCACGTATCCGATGATATTCTAAATGATTCAACGAGCAAGAAAAATGAAAGGAACGGTAAATGTTCAAATGAACTTTATCATGTATTTATGAAAAGGTAAGCTTTCACTTGGCATTATGCATATGTTCATGGAAAGGTTAAATGATTCAAATGAAATATGTTCATATGGAAATGGATCATCATATGTATAATTCAAGTAGTTTATGTATGTATGCAGTAATTCGTGCATCGATGATGATGTTTAGGCTTGTGCCAAGCTTGTGTTCATGGTTGATTTTTATGCCTATGCTTTGTAATATTCAAATGGAACGGGTAAGAAAAGGAAGTGAAACGGTAAGTTCATAACTGGGATATAATATGATGATATCAAAGAATTGATGAGTTAAATGATGTATTTATATGTGAGCAAACTACTTATGCTATGGATGAATTTAACTATATCATGGATAAATGCACTAAGTCAGGAATTGATAATGTTGTTTAGGCTTATGATAATTATTGGGAACGGAATGGAAAGTAAGTAAATTGGAAGGTGTATAATCTTATAAAAAGGTTGATGATTATATATTATTTCTTATAAAATCCTACCATGTTATGGATGATAAATATATGCAACATTAATAAACTTACTTATTTGTGAGTTGATGATTATATAGATTTATGAATCTTATGGCATTGGTATAGGTTTATGTTTGTTCTATAAATTTTATCATTGAAATGAAATATTATGCTTAAATTTTATACAATCTTACTAAGCAAACAATGCTTACGTACTTATTTTCCTTTACCTTACAGATTATCGGAAGCTCAATCGGTTTGGAAGCTCGTCAGAGATTTATCACACTATCTAGATATTCTGTCGATAGATTTTGATGTTTTAATCAAGGTTATAATGACATATATAGGTGAACTTGTGGTTTATGTTGTTGATGAGTTTGGCATGTATATGTCATTTCGGTTGATGTAACCTTGGTACTTTTGATGCCTTTGTTGATGTGTGTTGTTTTGACAATGTGATAATGCATGTGAGAAATGGTCCAAATGGTAATGTTACTTTGACATGGCATGAATCTAGTATGGAATGGTTGAAATATGTAAATTGTGATATGATTTGGCATAAAAAATAAGTTAATTGATGAATGGTTAAATATGCACATGTTTAGGTATATTTGATACATTGTGATTGGTGTCTTTTGGCATATTGGTTGTATGGATAAATGACCTTTTGGATCTATATTATTATGCACATTTTAGGTATGTTTGATTGAATGTGCAAATGGCTTGTAGGTGTATGCTTGGATTAGGTGAAAAAAATTGCTTGAATTTGGCCTATTTCCTGTCTACATGGCCATGAGACACGACCGTGTGTCCCTTGTAGGTTTTAAAGGTGGTTTTTCGAAAGTTACACGACCTAGCACACGGGTATGTGGCTTGGTTATGTGACCCAAGTCAGAGAGTTACACAGGCACAGACTCGTCTGGGACGCAACCGTGTATCTCTACTTCGAATGTCCACACAACCTGAAACACGAGCGTGTGTCTTAACCGTGTGACCTCTGCAGTGTGAAATTTTCTATCTTTTTCCAATAAGTTCTAAATGTTTTGATTTAGTCTTAAATCATTTTTAAAGTGTCTTGAAGGCCTCGAGGGCTCAAATAAGGGACGATATGCATGTGTTTGAATGGACTATGATATGATTTATGAAATGTTTAGAAATGAATGATTATAAGTTACATTTTTACGGTAATGCTCTGGAACCCTATTCCGAGGACAGATACGGGTTAAGGGTGTTACAGACATGGCTGTGTGAGTAATCCCTGTAATAACCTGATGACATGTGAAGTTGGGGTCACACGGCCGTATCGCCATGTCGTTTAACAAAGCTCAGCCTATGTGGCTCAAGAACATGGTTGTGTGGCCAGATTGTGTGCAATTCGAATATAAGGTCACACGGCTGTGTCGTTAGGTCGTGTAACTCCCTAAGACCGTGTGGAAAAACCTGTACCAAAATTAAATAGGCCACATGGCCATGTGAGGTGACTGTGTGGGACGCACGACCATGTGGTAGACTGTGTACACATTAAATAAATTTAAAAGCAAGCTGTTTCACCTACCATTGCTTGGTTACCAAGCCATACCATTTGAACCTATAAATACCCATTTTAAAACATACCAAATCATGTCAAAACATGCCATATACCATTCAACCTAAGTTCCTAACTAATATGTCACAAAGGCACCTCAATTTACAAATCAAAATAACCAAAATGAATATGCTTAAACATACCAATTCATTAACATTATATGACATTTTCTCAATCACTTACTTAAGTACAACTAACCTTTATATCAACTTCATGATTCAACAAATATATCAAAACATATCAAGCATCTTTTCACATCTGAGCATTAACCAAAAACATATAGCATAACAAGACATTTCTCTCAACCATATGGATATTAAGCAAACACTTCAAGCATTCTAACAAGTCATCAACCAAATACCGTTACCTTCTCGTATATACATATACACTTATAAACATAATAAGCAAGACGATCAAGATACAAAATGAACTTTATAACTAAAAGGCTTCCTAGGTACATGTTGATAACTCTTGAAAAGAGTTATATTTTATGCCTTTAGACTTGATTAATTGCCTATACTGAGGTAAGTTTAGTTGCATCTTAGGATTTTCCATTAGTATTTTTAGGAAATTGCATTAAAAGGCTTAGACTATGCTTAAATGTTATTACATGTTACTTCTAATTGTTTGCATGAAGGATTTGTTTGTTAAGTGGTAGGTGCAGAATGAGAAAAAGAAGTAAATAAGTCAAGGTTTATCGTGGAAAAAGGTTGGACAGTTTGCCAACATGAATGTCGTGGAAATGCTAGCAAGTGACTTAGTCAACACTTAACTGTTACCAGCCCTACTGTATGTGTACCAGAAAAATCAGCCTAAAAAAGAGGAATAGGATCATAGGATGATGGCCCTATTCTAAGAGGTATAAAACCCAACAATAAAGAGGAAAAAAGAGAAGGGAGAGAGAGACGGTTGAGAAGAAAAATTGAGAAAAAAGTTCGTTGGATGGGAGTAGAGGATAACGGTTGCGAACAAGGCATAATAGTAAGGGAAAAGAAGGTAGTTCCTCTTGGCCACCATTAGATTGCGACGCCGAAGTTATCGGGATGGATAGGCGAAAACCATCTTCCTAAAGTTCTTGTTTTACTTCTTTATTTACTATTTTGTGAATTGAATTGAGAAGAATGATGTTAAATGCTATTCTAAATGTGAATGTTATTTTCCAGCCCATGAGTTAATTCCATAGGCTAAAATCATAGGTGATTGCTTGATGAAACCTTTATTCCCTTTAATCACTAAGACCTAGATTAGTTTTAATTTACTGTTTCATTCGATGGTATTTATGAATTGCATGGACATAATTTCTAAACATAGACGAATGTGCAACATGTTTATGAAATTAATTTAATACTGACAATGTTAGGTCAGTTAGATGGAAATTGAATGATATGAGTGAGTATTCAACTGAGTACTTGTAGTAGTCTCTAGACATAGAGCAGCGTTCCATATGGAAAGCAAACAAAACAGTGCTGGGTATTGTGTTAAAGGCATAGACATATATTTTTTTAGGCAAGGCAAATTGTGGTCTTGCTCTCGAAAGAAGTAGACCATTTTAGATCTCTTCTAAGCAGTAGAATAAGATTGATGTTGCCGAGGCATATTTGGTTAACAAGGGTAGATTCTCAGTGATCCCAACCTTCCAAGTCAACATTGTTGATTCTTTAACCTTTGCCATAGCATCACTATTTTCACATCCTTAGTTGTTACTTGTTTACATATTATTCATGCAATTGTTCTCGTAATTGCCATAGCATACTTACTCTTGTCTTGCCATAACATTTTCATTTATTTGTTACAACTCACAAATTACAGACATCAATATTCCTTAATTATCTTTGTATTCTTATTATTTTTTTCCATAGCATTAATCTCACTCCTTTATAATAACTTAACCAATTTATACTTAATCGATCCCTGTCTTAACCAATTTATACCTAATCGATCCCTGTAGAGATGATCTCACTTATCACTTTATTACTTGATTTGACATGTATACTTACACAATTTGCATAGTATATTCACACACAACAAGTTTTTGGCATTGTTGTCGGGAATCAGCAATTTGGTGAAAGTTAGTTTGGTTATTTTACTTAATTCCATTAGTTTTATTTAACTTAATTATTTTTAATTTCTACAGGTTTGCTGTTAGTGCATAGGTGGAGGCATTCCTGCTAACGAAGAGTATTTTTTTAACCTTGAGATCGAGAGAACTTTGAGAAGAAGAAGAAGAAGAAGAAGAAGAAGAAGAAGAAGAAGAAGAAGAAGAATAAGAAGAAGAAGAAGAAGAAGAACAAAAGTGTGTAACATGGCTAGGGACAGGAATGATCCTGGTCTGAATGATCCATTAAATCCAAATGGTCAGGATGTTGATCTTCCTATTCATCACGTGATTGATGATCGACACAGGCCAATTTGAGAGCATGTTATGCCAATTTTGGATGATCTGAATCCAAGGATAGTCAGGCTGTACATACAAGCCCAATATTTCGAGTTGAAATCGGTGATGTTTTAGATGTTGCAAGTAGTAGGGCAGTTCAGCGGGTTACTTACTAAAGATCCAAGACTGCATTTAAGACTTTTTTTAGAAGTTTGTGACTTGTTTCGTCAACTTCGCGTGGCTTAATGCTTTACAGTCGAGAACAGTGACATCATGGAATGATCTTTTCTAGAGATTTTTTCTATGGTACAATCCACCAAACATGAATGCCAAGCTTAGAAATGACATCACATCTTTTTGGCAATTGGAGGATGAAACACTATATGAAGCTTGGGAATGATTTAAAGAATTACTTCGGAAATGTCCGATGCATGGGTTTTAGCATTGGATAGAAATGGAGATGTTTTATAACAGGTTGAATAGACATACAAGAATGGTAGTTGATGTTTCTGCCAATGGTACTTCGTTGGATAAATCTTATAATGAAGCTAGTGAGATTTTGGAACGGATTGCCAACAATGATTATTAATATCCGACCATGCAAGTTGGGACTAGCAGAAGAACTGTTGGTGTCGTGGAACTTGATGCAAATACTTCATTGACTTCTAAGGTATCATCTTTAACTAATATGATCAAAACAATAAAGAGACCAACTATAGTTTAGGATATAAAAGCGGTTGAGCTAGCATGTGTTTATTATGGTGAATACCATGTGTTTGACGAATGTCCATCAAATCCAGCATCTGTATGCTACATGGGTAATTTCAACCAAAATAATAACCCTTATTCCAACACCTATAATCTAGGATGGAAGCAACATCCAAAATTTAGTTGGAATAATCAAGGTGCGGGGAGTTTTAACAATGCTGCAAGATAGAATGCCATCAGTGAACCACTTGGTTATACTCAACCTATGCCAAGGAAAAATGTGCAATAAGGTAAAACATCGGTTTCATTATCATCATCATCATTCATTGAAGCCTTGTTGAAAGAATATATGGCCAAGAATGATGCCGTAATTCAGAGTCAAGCTGCATCCCTTCGAGCTCTTGAGAATTAAGTGGGGCAGATAAGAAATGCTTTAAATTTGAGGCCACAAGGAGTATTGCCAAGTGATTCCGAGAATTTGAAAACATAAGGGAAGGAAAAGTGCAAGGTCATCACTATCAGAAGTGGGAATCAATTGAATGAAATCGTTAAAGATGCCATGGTAGAAGAGGGAAAATCAAATTTCAACAATGGAAAGATTCCAAAGACGTCTGAAAATCACACTGTGTCTGAAAAGGGTAAACAAAAGAATGTCGTAACAGAATTGGATCATGTTGCAAACAAAAATGCCACAGTAAAACAATATCAGCAACTTGAGGGATGACCACCTCCACTTTTTCCTCAACGATTCCATAATTCTGAACAGGATGTTCAGTTCAAAAGATTTTTGGATGTCTTGAAGCAACTCCATATCAACATACCACTAATAGAAGCTTTGGATCAAATACCCAATTATGTGAAATTTGTGAAAGATATATTGTCAAGGAAGCGCAGATTGGGAGAATTTGAGACTGTTGCTCTCACTGAAGGGTACATAACGATGCTAATGAATAAATTACCCCTACAGTTGAAGGACCCAGGGAGTTTCTCTATCCCTTGTTCAATTGGAAATTAGTATGTTGGTAAGACATTATGTGATTTAGGAGCAAGAATAAATCTAATGCCTATGTCTATTTTCAGGAAGTTGGGAATTGGGAAAGCAAGACCTACTACAGTTACATTGGAATTGGCTGATCGATCCTACGTACATTCGGAAAGTAAAATTGAAGATGTACTAGTAAGAGTAGATAAGTTTATTTTCTCGATAGATTTCCTCGTTTTAAAATGTGAAGTTGACCACGATGTGCCAATTATCCTTGGAAGACCTTTTCTTGCTACATGCAGGACTTTAATTGATGTGCAGAAAGGTGAATTGACCATATGGGTAAGTGAACAACATATTACTTTCAAGGTATTCGATGCCTTGAAATGTGCTGATGAGAATAAAAAATGACATACTATTGATTTGATAGAAACAACAATAAAGGTAGAATTTGCAAAATTTTGCCACAACAATTCTGATAGTGAGGAAGATTTACTTTAGCAGATTGATGCAATAATTTTTGAGGACCTTGTTGAACTTGCGGAAGCTAAGCAGCTTGCGGATAGACTAGGGAAGAAGTTTGAATCCTTGGATTTATTAGATCACTCTTTCAAGCCTCCTAAACCATCTATAAAGGAACCTCCCACACTGAAGTTGAAACCTTTGCCGCATCATTTAAAATATGCTTATTTGGGAGAAAACAACACTTTGCCAATAGTTATTTCTGCCAAGCTGACACCCGATCAAGAGGTGAGGTTGTTGGAAATACTCCGATGATCTAAGAAGGCATTGGGATGGACAATTTTCGACATTAAAGGAATTAGCCCTGCTATCTATATGCATAAAAATTTACTGGAGGATTGCCATAGCAACTCCATAGAACAACAAATGAGGTTGAATCTAATCATGAAGGAAGTTATTAAAAAAAAGATTATGAAGTGGTTAGATGCTGGCATTATTTACCTGATTTTGAACAGCTCATGGGTTTGTCCTGTACAATCTGTACCTAAGAAATGAGGTGTCACAATGATCAGCAATGATAACAACAAGCTTATTGCAACTTGCTTTGTCACGAGATGGAAAGTATGCATGGATTATCGCAAGCTCAATAAGGCAACTCGGAAGGACCATTTTCCTTTACCAGATATTAACCAAATGTTGGATAGATTAGCTAGGAAAGCTTACTACTATTTCTTGGATGGTTATTCAAGATACAATCAAATTGCCATAACTCCAAATGACCAAGAGAAGATAACTTTCGTGTGTCCATATGGTACTTTTGCGTTTAGACGAATTCCATTCGGGTTGTGTAATGCCTCGGTCATATTTCAGTGTTGCATAATGGCGATATTCTCGGACATAGTGGAAAATTTTATTGAAGTCTTCATGGATGGTTTCTCTATCTTTGGCAATTATTTTGAAGACTGTTTGACAAATCTTAAATTGGTTCTGTGCCGTTATGAAGAAACAAATCTTGTCTTGAATTAGGAGAAATGCCACTCCATGGTTTGTGAAGGTATTGTACTAGGTCATAAGATATCGTAGCAAGGGATTGACGTTGACAAAGCAAAAATTGAGGTGGTGGACAAATTGCTACCTCCGACCAGTGTCAAGGGTATTAGAAGTTTTCTAGGTCATGTGGGATTTTATAGAAGATTCACTAAGGAATTTTGAAGATATCTAAACCCTTGTACGCCTTGCTAGAATAGAATAGACCTTTCAATTTGGATGAACCTTGTTTGATCGCTTTCAAGGAGTTGAAAAGATGATTGGTAACAACACCAATTGTAATCATTCCGGAATGGACATTGCCTTTTGAACTCATGTGTGATGCCAACGATTATATTATGGGAGCAGTGTTGGGATAGCATAAAGATAATGTTTTCATGCAATTTATTATGCGAGCAGGACCCTAACGGATGCTTAGTTGAACTACACCACTACGGACAAGGAGTTATTGACTGTGGTGTTCGCATTCGATAAATTTCGATCTTATTTAGTTGGCACCAAAGTCATGGTCTACACAGACCACTTTGCTATTAAATATTTGGTGACCAAGAAAGATGTCAAGCCAAGATTAATTCGGTGGATACTTTTGTTGTAGGAGTTTGATTTAGAAACTCGAGATAGAAAAGGGACTAAAAATCAAGTGGCTAATCACTTGTCAAGGTTAGAAGCTGGAAATGAAGAAGAAAAAAATTTAACTTATTAAAGATGATTTTCCAGATGAGCAACTGTTGGTTTCCATGGCATTACCTTGGTATGCCGATGTAGTGAACTTATTAGTAAGTGGGCTACTGCCACCTGATCTCAACAGCCAAAGAAAATGGAAGTTCTTTCATGATGCCAAGATTATTATTGGCATGAACCCTTCTTGTTCAAGCAATATGCTGATAAGATAATTAGGAAGTGTATCCTCGATGACGAAGTTCATAGCATTTTGAAGCATTGTCACTCAGCGCCTTACGGTGAACACTTTGGAGGAATGAGAATTGTTGCTAAGGTACTCCAATCTGGTTTTCATCGGCTGAGTTTGTTCAAGGAGGCTCATGAATTTATCAATTGTGCTATCGTTGTCAGAGGACAGGTAATTTATCTAGGAGACACAAAATGCCGTTGAAAAATATTTTGGAGATTGAAATGTTTGATGTTTGGGGAATCAACTTTATGGGTCCAGTTCTATCATTGTTTTGCAATCTCTATATACTTGTGGCAGTGGACTATGTCTCTAGGTTGGTTAAAGTGGTACCGCTCTCTAGAAATGATGTTTTGCACAAGTATGAGGTGAAACATAAGATTTCCACGGCATATCATCCCCGAACAAACTGACAAGCAGAGATTTCTAACAAAGAAATTAAACAAGTTCTGGAAAAAGTGGTAAACCCAACTCAAAAAGATTGGTCCTCTAAATTGGATGAAGCTTTGCGAGATTATCATACTGCATTCAAGACACTATTGGGGATGTCACCTTTTAAGCTTGTTATTGGGAAGCCATGTCACTTACCTATTGGGTTAGAGCATAAAGCATTTTGGACTATTAAAAAGCTAAATATGGACTGGGAAGCTATTAGAACTGAATGAAATGGAAGAATTCCGGGCATAGGCATATGAGAACACTAAACTATATAAGGAAAAGATCAAGTGGTGGCATGAGAAAAGGATTATGCTAATGCAATTAGAACCAGGACAACATGTGTTGTTGTTCAACTCTAGGCTCAAATTGTTCATTGGCAAATTAAAATCTCACTGGTCAGGTCCCTCTGAAGTAGCTCAAGTCTATCCTCATGGAGTTGTTGATGTCAAAGATACGAAAATGGGGGTCACATTTAAAGTTAATGGACAACGCTTGGAGCATTACTGGGGCGCTCATGTGGATCGAGACAAGCAATCCATTAACCTTCGAGATGTTTGAGCTAATAATTTTATTTTCTATTTTTCTTTTTGTTAATTTCTTTACTTTAATTTTGTTTTTAATTCTTTAATGTTATTTTCATTTCTATTTTTATCTTTGAATAGTTTTTTTCCTATGATTTCCAGAGACAGAATAAAAAGTGTGAACTTATCATTTTTGCTACTAAGAGGAGTTTGCCATATCATTGCGAAAGCGAGTTATGCCACGGAAAATTGGGAAATGGACGTTGAGGTACGAGGTAAAATGGTTTGACGTGACAGAAAAGTCCAAGGGAGAGATTTCTGGATGGTTGGGCTCATTACGTTACTTGGGTAAAGTATGGTGGAAAAGCCAAAATTCTTGTTTTAGGGCTAGGTCACTTCACAGTTCCCCCCAAAAATCCCTTTGCTTTTCCCTCCTCCATGCTACGAAACTTAATCTACACATTTAATTTTTCAAAACCGTCAACACTATCTTATAACAATAATTGTGAGGTTGGGTTGTATGATACCCATTGGCCCATTGGGAATTTGTTTCCCAAATATTTGGGCATGTAACCTTTTCACTTTCCCTCCAAATTTCCATCACACCAAAGTCAGGCAATAATTACCGGCCTCTCATCACTCACGCCATACCCCATTTACTCCTTACTTTGCTGTCGTTTTATTTTACCCTAACCTCTTCAATTCTTTTATAGTTACCCTAAATTTTCTTTTTCTCCACGCTTATTTGTGCTTTCTTCAGACACTACAAATTTTATTCTTCCTTTTCTACATAGACTTTTACCTTAACTTTCCAAAATGTCTAGACGATCTACCCTTCAATCATCTGCTATGCTACCCCACACTTTCTTTAACGTTGCGGCAGAAAAACGGTACTAGAAACATCTCAAAGCAACCCTTTTGCTTGGAAAAAGGTTTTCTTTTTAAAGACGATCCTTTCATGGGATACAGCTCTTCCGTTTCTTCTATCGTCGAGCAACATGGGTGGCAAATTTTTTATTTGCATCCGAAGGATGTTTTGACCAAGATTGTTCGTGAGTTCTATTCTCACCTTACTTCCCTAAATACTACTTTTATATGTGCACGAGGAATCTTGGTTTTATTTGATAAGGACACTATTAATGCTTAGTATGGTCTTTTTGATATCCAAGATGTGCATACCCAGTTTACTGCAGCCATCACTGCTAATGTATTGAACCCGCTTTTTCAAGACCTTTGTATGGATATTTGAAGTCCAAGTGTAGGGCTTGGTATCACTTCTTTAAGATGCGCCTACTTCCTTTTACCCATAACTCCATAGTTTTTAAGGAGTGGATGTTGCTACTCCATCCTATCATGCAGGGTAAGACCACAAGTTACTTTGCCTAAAGTGATATATGTCTATAGGCCTTTAGCATGGTACATAAAATTGTTTTGTTTTCTTTTCGTTTGGAATGCTACTCTATGTCAAAAGACTGCTACAAGTATTCGGTCATATACTTGCTCATATCATTCAATTTCCATCTAACTAACCTAACCTTGTCAGTATTAGATTAATTTCATAAACATCCTACACATTCGTCTATGTCTAGAGATTATACGCATGCAATTCATAAATACCATCGAATGAAATAGTAAATTAAAACTAATCTAAGCTTTAGTCAATAAAGGGAATAAAGGTTTCATCAAGCAATCACAACCCTATGAGATTAACTCATGGGCTGGCAAATAACATTCAAATTCATAATAACATTCAACATCACTCTTCTCAATTCAATACAAAAAATAGTAAATAAAGAAGTAAAACAAGAGCTTTAGGAAGATGGTTTTTGCCTATCCAGACCCACATTTTCCACGTCGCAATCTAATGGTGGCCAAGAGGAACTGGCTTATTCTTGTCCCTTACAATTCTGTCTTGTTCTCAACCATTATCCTCTACTCCCATCCAAGGTACTTTTTTCTCAAATTGTCTCATTAACCGTTTCTCTCTCCCCCTTTTTTTTTTTCTTTTTTCTTGTTAGGTTTTATACCTCTTAGAGTAGGCCCATCATCCCATGATCCCATTATCTTTTTCCTCTTATTTAGCCTGATTTTTCTAGTACACGTATAGCAAGGCTGATAACGATTAAGTGTTGACTGAGTCACTTCCTGGCATTGCCCTGGTATTCGTGTTGGCAAATTTTCCAACCTTTTGCCACGAAAAGCCTTGACTCCTTTACTTCTTTTTCTCATTCTGCTCCTGGTACTTAACAAACGAATACTTCCCGCTAACAATTAGAAGTAACATGTAATAATATTTAAGCACAGTCCAAGCCTTTTAATGCAATTTCCTAAAAACATTAATGGAAAATCCTAAAATGAAACTAAACTTACCTAAGTACAGGTAATTAATCAAGTCTAAAGGCATAAAATATAACTCTTTTCAAGAGCTATCACACCCCCAAACCCGAGTTTCTTCTTGTACTTCCAGTCTACTCAAAGAACAATATATACATCAGTTCTCAGCAATCTTCTTTCTCCAAAAACTCGTTCAAGTGTTAGAGGTTCACTCAACAAAGGTAGTGCAGAAAATTTCATCCTAAAAACAAACTTTTCAAGGTGCTCATGTGTGCTTTCTGGCCATAGCAAGCATTTCCTAATTTACTTAGTTCATTTGTTACTTAAACTCAAGTTGCTCTAAGCTACTCAAAATGTATATATATTATTCATATATTATTTTTATTTTTATTTTTATTTTTATTTTTAAATTAATGTAGGGGATTTAGCACCTTACAAAATTCTTTGACTCGATAATCACAATGGAGCAAAAACTAAATTACCGAGTACTCAATCATGTCACAATTTAAATAAAAATCACTCTTGAAGCTAAGGTTTTTAACTTAGAATATGGATAGAGCAAACAACTACTTTCTTAGCTATTTAGCCTGTTACTACTGCGGAGTGCCCCTTATTTATTTTATTACACACTTTTACTCAAATTCTCCTTTTTAGACAACAGCACGATGGAGCAAACAAAGTAATGTTGACTTACTTGGCAATTCTAAGCCTTAGAGTGCCTACTATCCTTTATCTTATTAAGGAATGTTGGGGCAATGTGACTGAGTTTGCCTTTAAAAGTCCCTAAGTGCATTAAAAGAAACTCGTTATAGTCCAAAACTAACTGAGGTTAGGACATCTTATGTTTAGGAATTAAATTTCAAGCAACCTATCAAAAGCTAAATTCACCTAATCCACTGTCACATGTTCTAGATTTATTGAAGAATTTAAGCTCATCATCAAACATCACATGTAAAAGTTGTACTCATCATAGGCAAATCAGTCATTGGTCATTATGTGGCTAAACAAAATTCACTAAAATGAATATGCTTACTAAATATAAACAAAGTGTTTACTAAATAGAAAATGTATCCTAAATGCTCAATACACCCTCAAACCTAAAGGGTGTATTTTCCTCATTACATGTACATGCATGAAGCATGAATGCAAGAAGATATATATGTACAAAAAATGACATTGCAAAACAAATGGAATGCATGATGCAAGGAAAGGAAGAAAACTTCCCTGGCTTGGAGCTTAGTATGGTTACTTTATTCTTTTCTATAGGTGGATTTGTGTGCACTGTGTTTGTAACGCATTTTCCTTTTCAATGATTGGAGTGGCACATCCTATTGTCTATCATCAGATTTGGTGATTTCATCAATAATTTGATTGATCTCGTGATCCTGTTTAGTCATAGGTTTAGTAAAGAGAGGTACTGTTGGTGTAGGTGTGGGATTTTCTTTTTCTTCTTCCTCACAATCAGCCGCAATACTGACTTATTCTATTTTCTCTATTTCTTCCTCTGGTTCTTTGGTTTCTTTCTCAGCAGTGGCAAGTTCTGTGGCAATAAGGTCTGTTTTAGTTGGCCGAGCTTCACCAACTTGTAACACCCCTAACCAGTATCCGTCGCTGAATTAGGATTACGAGGCATTACCGAACAAACACAACCATCCTTAATAAACAAAGACATTAAAATCTAACTAATATAGACATTGCAAACTAGCAAATCCATAAGAAAATAAACCATTTTAGTATGGCTATTATAATCATATATAATACAACAACATACGACCTTCAAAACATTTATCTAGCCTATACATGCCATAGTTAGAATTTAAATATTTAAAATACTGAGATAATAGATAAGGTGATGAACTTGTTGACGATCCCCGAGCTTGCAGCTTGATCTAAAATCTATAAAACAGAGAGACATAAACGAACAAAGTAAGCTTATATAGCTTAGTAAGTCTATAACATAACGAAAATATATATATAAGTCATATAATTTCCAAATCAAATTCACTGAATTCGTAATTAACACAAATAATTATTTTATTAGCATTTGCTGTCTTTAAACCATTTTATTTATAATCAAATATATATATACCTAATAAAAATTATAACCGAATGCAAACATATTCATCAAATACTTATAAAAAAATGTATATACACCTCAAATAAATATATATACTTATCAAATGCATTTGCCGAATATATATATATATCAATTGCTTACCAAATGCATATACCAAATGCATATATATTTAATATATGCATATACCGAATGCACATATATATAGATATTTAATAATTTCTTAGATCGAATATATATATGCTCATCAATTTAATATAACCAAAATCATAGCTATATTAATTGCATATTCTCACATAATTTAAACAGCTTCACCGGCACTTAGCCTGCTAGGTTTTAAAACTTGATTCGGTACGCCGACTTTTAGCCTGCTAGACGTATAGTCTGAATAATTTCACTGGCATAAAGCCTGCTAGACATAAAGTCTGAATTATTTCACTGCAATAAATCAGATTAGTACTGAGCTTTAACAAAAGAATCTCAATTCACAAAAGTTGTATCTCATATTTGTATATAAAATCCACTTAAAATTCAGCTCAATAATTTATAAACCATATCTTTAAATAACATAGATAATATAAAGTTCAAACATCAATTCCAGCTCAATAATTTCATACTTCCAATGCTATTCAAGAACTTTACATGAATAAACATACATAATTCATTACAAGAATATATACTTGTATATTAACATAACCGAACCTCATGTAACCTTGTATAATTGTCATACCTAATTTCACTATAAAATCATATACATGTATGTATACCTGATCATTCGAATATAACATATATATATATAATTACCAACTCACATATATAAATATAAGTTACATATCTTAATCAAATCTAATAGTTTATACATATATATATACATATATTCGAACCTAATATACATAAATATGTATAAATCATACTTACCTTGGATTAAAACCAAGAATTTATACATATACAACATTCATACTTCCACTAAATTAAAAAAAACTATATATATACACATATGTATATATATTCGATCATTATTTATATAATTATAAATATAAATATATACATATTCGTACCTTTATCTAAATTCAAAGTTTATTCATGCTATTACATATATTTTGAATCTATTATATACATGTATAATTTCATACCTAATTTCATTACAAGAGATTTTCATATATATACATGCCTATCTGAATCTCACCTTTACTTATATAAAATTTAAACCTATAATTTAACTCATAAACTTATACAAGATTATACTTGTATATTCGAAACTATCAAATACTTATATAAAATTCATACTTATACTTCAAATTATAAACATTTAATTACAGCTCATCAAGTATACCATCGATATACATGTATAAATATTGATTTAATAACTTTTAAATTGCTAATAGACTTACCTCTGACAATGATAATCGAAACGGAACAATTAGTCAACGACTTTAGTCTTCCCCCGATCCAAGTCAGATTTCTTTAATTCTTGATCTAAAATTCAAATTGAACTCATTCAAATATAATTTCATTCAATTTTGTCCAACAACACATAAATGGGCAATTTACCATTTTACCCCTAGTATTTAACATTTTTACAATTTAGTCCAAATTGTACAAAACACAAAATATTTCAAATTGACCACACTATGTTTTGGCCGAATATTTCCTAGACCCATATAGATCCTTGCATGTCATTTATTTCACCTTTTAGTCCCTCAATTAAATATTTTCTTACAAATTAATCCAAATAATTAAATTCATCAAAAATTCAAGAACACACATTATAATTTATCACATATCTTTCATATTTCATCATCAACTATTACCAAGCTCAAGTATTCATAAATGGCATGTCTCAAAATCACTATCAAATTCTAAAATTAACGCATGGGCTAGATATAACACGAAGCAACGATCACAAAAATGCATAAATCATCAAAAACCGAAACCAAACATACATTAAATCAAGCCTCAAAGATGGCCGAATAGCTTGGTTGTTCTTCTTTTATTTTCTTTTCTTAGTTTCGATTAGATGATAATGAAATAAAAGATGATGGTGGTCTTTATTTGTTTAATTATAATATTATAATATAATATATATTATAACATTTATAATTAATATAAAAACTATATATATTATACACATAATGCCGCCCACTATTCTATTTAATGGTTAAATTGCTAAACAAAACCTCCATATTAAAAGAATAACCACTATTCAGCCCCTTTTTAGAAATAACCATTAAATTTTTATTTTACGTGATTTAATCCTTTTATTTAATCGGGCACTCAAACGGCGAAATTAAAGCACGAAATTTTCACACTAGTAAATTCACACATAATAAACACAGAAAATAATATAAAAATATTTTTTGAATTTGGATTTGTGGTCCCAAAATCACTGTTCCGATTAGGGTAAAAAAATCAGGCTGTTACACAACCCCTTCTGCTACAGCCACTTGCAATTCCTTAGGGAAGTCAGGAAAAGTAAGAATTGGCTTGGTGAAATTCTTTTTAATGGGCCTTTTTAGAGCAACGTTCCTCCTCTCCACATAGGCCCATTAGAGAGCCAATTTTCCTTGCACTTTTTCCAAATTTGCAGTAAGCTGAAGTTGATGAGTCTTGAAAAGATTAATTTTCTTCTGCAACTTTGCCAATGAACTAAGCACTTGTTGCTCAAATAAACTATTAGAAGTGGAGGTGGTTGTAGTGGAAAATGTTGGCGTAGAGGATGTTGAGGCTAAGCCAGGAGGTTGTTGCCGTGGAAAATCCTCCCCAGAAATCTTTGCAACAATCATTCTTGTAATGGCCCCTTTATTTGGGACGACATCCTTATTGCCTTGGACTGAGACTTTAACACGCTGGCAAAGTGTGGTGATTAAGGAAGGAAAGTTCAGACTCCTGGCATTCTTTTGTGCGCACCAGTGTACTTCGTTGAATATAATCTTACCCACATTAATTTTCTTACCCTGCATGATAGAATGGAGTAGCAACATCCACTCCTTAAAAACTATTGAGTTATGGGTAAAAGGGAGTAGGCGCATCTTAAAGAAGTGATACCAAGCCCTACACTTGAACTTCAAAGATCCATACAAAGGTCTTGAAAAAGCTAGTTCAATCCATTAGCAGTGATGGCCGCAGCAAACTGGGTATGTACATCTTGGATATGAATTTAATGTTTATTACCGAAATGAAAGTATAACACGATAGTTCGCAAAAAATGCTGAACCTCAATTTACTTGGGTAATATATAGATATCTCCTGCCAATACCATCTCCACTCCAAACCCCCGTAATACACCAAAACACAAATGTACTCTATCCCGCGTTTAATTCAAACCGAGCATCAAATTCAATATTATAATTCAGATAATGATTCATTTCCCATAATGAAACATATATATTATATCATGTAATACCAGTCACCAATTTATATAACTGTTCAATTTTAACCGTACAAACTTACTTGGACTGAATTGTAGTAACTGTTCCGCTATTTTTCCTTTTCCACGAGTATCTACAGGATCTTAATCTAAAATGTAAAATTACTCATTTATCGACTTAAATTTCACCTGTTGACAAATCAAGCATTTAGCTTCAAATCCACAAATTTCTTATTTCATACTCAACCAACAATACATCTGTTTCAAATCACATTACATTTTCGTGCTACCTGGATGAATAGAATACGTACTACTGTGAGCTTCAGATCGAATATCATGTTTTAAATCTAGATTATTTGGAACAAAAATTCTATCACGGTAATGTAATGTACCATTATCATCAACACTGTACTCTGTACTCAAACTATCCTGAACCAATTGTCGTTTCATCATCAACCTAGAATCTTCATTTTTCAACTCCCGAATTCGTTGTAGAAATACAGGTTTAATTCTCAACGCTCGAAGTGCAAACAATGACGACTTTCGACATAGTGCATCCATAACTACATTGACATTTCCTGGATAATAATCAATAACCAGATCGTAATCTTTTAGTAGCTCTAACCACCGTCTCTATCTTAAATTCAGTTATTTCTGAGTCATCAAATACTTTAAACTTTTGTGATGCGTAAACACGTGACATTTCTCGTCGTATAAATCATGTCTCCAAATCTTCAAAGCGAATATAATCGCGGCCAACTCGAGATCATAAGTAGGATAATTCTTTTCATGCGACTTTAACTATTGAGAATCATAAGCTATTACTTTCCCTACCTGTATAAGCACACAACCAAAACTGTTGAGAGATGCATCACTATAAACAACATATGCTACTCAAGATTTAGGCTAAGTCAACACTGGAGCTTCCGTCAACATGTTCTTCAGCTGATCAAAACTCTGTTGGAACTTATTGGACCAAACAAACTCAACATTTTTCTGTGATAATTAGGTTATTGGCGAAGTAATAATCAAAAAGTTTTTAACAAAAACGTAGATAGTAACCTATTAAACCCAAAAAACTTCGCACTTCTAAAACATTCTTCGGAGTCTTCCAATTCATTACAAGAGAAATTTTAGTTGGATCAACTCAGATTCCGTTAGCTGATACTATGTGACCCAAAAATCCAACCTCTCAAAGTCAAAATTCACATTTACTAAATTTTTTGTACAACTATTTTTCTCTCAAAATCTGTAGTACGGTTCTCAGTTGGTGAGCATACTCAGATTCTGTCTTAGAACAGATCAATATATCATCAATAAACACAACAGCAAATCTATCTAAATGAGGTTGAAAAACCCAATTCATTAAATCTAGAAAAGTAGCAAGGGCATTAGTCAAACCAAATGACATTACCAGAAACTCAAAATAACCGTAACGAGTTCTGAAAGCAGTCTTTGACACATTATAGTCTTTAACCTTCAATTAATAATACTCGAATCTGAGATCTATCTTCGAGAACATTGTGGCACCTTTTAATTGATCAAACAAATTGTCGATATGTGGAAAAGGATACTTATTTTTTATTGTGACTTTTTTCAGCTGTCTGTAATCTATACACAATCTTAAAGAGCCATCTTTCTTTTTCACAAACAACACAGGTGCACACCAGGGAGACATGCTCGGTCAACTAAACCCTCGGTCTAATAACTCTTGCAACTATGCTTTCAATTCTTTTAATTCAGCTGGTGCCATGCAGTACGATGATATTGTTATCGGTGCAGTTCCAAGAACCAAATCAATCACAAACTCAACTTCATGATCAGGAGGTAAACCCGACAACTCTTTAGGAAATACATTAGTGAACTCACTAACAACTAGTAACTGATCTAACTTCGATTTTGAATCTCTGGTATCAAGAATATACGCTAGAAATGCTTCGCTACCTTTTTGTAACAATCTTTTAGCAAAAAAGGCTTAAATAATTCTAACAACATCTTTCAGACTCTCAGACTCAATTGAAATCATCTCTCCTGCCTAACATTTCAAATCAATCTGTTTCTATCTACAGTTTACTACAACATCATGCAACGATAGCCAATCCATCCCCAGAATAACGTCAAATTCCCAAAAGGGTAACAACATCAAATCGACAAGGAATTCACACTCTGATGCATGATCCACCCAAATCACGCTGAACAGAAAGTATAACGCGAGAGTTCACAACAAATGCTAAACCTCAGTTTACTTGGGTAATATACATATATCTCCCTCCAATACCATATCCACTTAGATAATTATTCATTTCTCGCAATGAAACTTATATATTATATCATGTAATACCAATCTCCAATTTATATAAATGTTCAATTTGAATTGTACGAACTTACCTAGATTGAATTGTATTAATTGTCGAAGTTTAGGGACTATTTCGCTATTTTTCCTTTTCCACGAGTATCTACGGGATCTTAATCTAAAATGTAAAATTACTCTCTTATCGGCTTACATTTCACATTCCAATTCATTTTACAATTAATACCCTTTTATTTTTTAAAATTATACAATTACCCTAAAATTTTATAATTTTTGCAATTTAATCCCTTAACCCGAAATTCATCAAATTAACCATTTTTCTCAAGTCAATATTATAACCAAATATACTAGGCCCTTAAAAAGTCCGCAATAAATATTAATTTACTATTAAGCCCTAAAATTTTGACATTTTCACAATTTAATCCTAAAATCAAAATCTAATAAAAATCACTTTACAAATTCATCATATAACATAATCAAAGCTCCAAATACATGTTATTCATAAAAAAAATCCAATATTCAACCATGGAAACTTCAAAAAATTTTAACAGAATCAAAAACAAAGGTACGGGCAAGCTGGACCTAGTTGCAACGATCTAAAAAATATAAAAATTACAAGAAACCGAATTAAAATCGACTTACATGGAAAGCCTTTGAGTTAGCCGGAGGTGAAGCTTCAAAAATGGAAAAATTTTCTTTTGTTTTCGTTAAACATGAAAAGATGATGATGAATTTTAGTTTGGTTTTATTAAACTTTAATTTAATTATTAATTTACACGTTTATCCTTAAATATATCTTTATAAAATAACCATTTAAAGACCTATTATTGTCCATAAATGTTCTAATGGATTAATTACTCATTAAACCCCTTTTTATTTCATAGATAAACTATTAAATATATGGAATTCAAGATTGACTAAATTTTGCACCTTTTTCAATTTAGTTTTTTTTTCCGTTTAATTAACTATCCAAACGTTAATATTTCTAAACCAAATTTTAATACGACTATAATGACTCTATAAATATTTTAAAAACAATATTTACGAGTTGACACAAAGGAAATTTGTGGTCCTAAAACCAGTGTTCCGTCACCACTGAAAATCAGGTTGTTATAGTTCCAACCAACACATTAGTTTGACACCTAGTTCCTCATCGGATAAATTTGAAGCAAATTGTTGCACCCAGCGCTATCAAATAGAATGACTCCTAGTGTCTCTTCAGTTAAATTGAAACAAATTGGCACCCAGTGCCTCATAGACTCTTAGTCGAAGAAATCCTTGAACTTTTCTTATCTTATGGTATGCCAACTATTTTCGACTCTGCATGAACAATTAATAAGGTTACCATTACTTATTTAATTCTCAATACATGTACCAATTCACATCAATTACATCATTAACTCATTTATGCAATCATAGAATAATATAAAACATTTAATTATACATCCAATTCCACATTTTCATGGATACGCACATCTTTCACATATTCTCAAATTAATCCTTAATAACACCAATCATTTTTACCAATTCAAACACATCTCAATTTCCAAAATAGGCTGACCTTATATTCTTACCATACAAATACAATTCAAATGAAACAATTTACGTGTAATTCGGATTATAGAAACACAAACTGTAAACTCTGAGCTATTCGTCGACGATTTTGTCTTTTCCTTTCTTTTTCGAAGAATCCGGGTTGACGTTAGCTATGGATTAAAACAAAAAACACATTTCATCAATGCACAAAAAATTTCACATGTAATTTCTAATTAAATTAACTTTTGCATTTTATTTAATTTAGTCATTAAAATTGGGACTAACATAACTTTCACGTCTAACCTCAAATTTTCATACCAAGTTCACTCTAAGCCAAATTTAACTCCTTATTTCTCATTTCTACCCTAAAATTTGAAAATTTTTGCAATTTGGTCCCTATTGTGTAAAATCAACCATTGACTTTACAATTTAGTCATTTTTCACTTCTAACTAAAAATCTATCAAATTGGTCCCTAAAACTTTAACTATTCTACTAAAGTATCATCCTCAGATTTTAAAAATAATGAAAAATACAACATGATTTAGCTAGCTCGAGGTACGGGATTTCGAAAACAAAAAGATTACAAAAAATGAGTAAATTGAACTAATCAACTTGAGGCTTGAAATATTAAAACTGTTGCCATTCATCCTTCTCCCCTCTTTTATGTTTTGAAATTTTGGGAAATGAATGAGAAATATGTTTTGTTTTTTTTTTGCCCTTTTTTAGTTTTATTATATTTTATTATATTATGGTTTTATAACATATATTATTATTTATAACCTTTATAACCTATATATATACTAATAGTTGTCTTATGACTATCAACTGTAATAAGAACATGGGTGCAATTTCTTTTTAAGTCCCTTAGCTATGCTTTACCTTATAATTTAATAACAATTCACACTTTTATCACTAACTTTCAGGTCGTTATAAAATCAGTCAAATATAATATTCAAGACTAGAAATAAGGATGCTAGATTGGCTATTCCTTAAGGACTATGCAAAGGCTAGGTCAAAAGAAGATTATCACTGGGGCACTATGGTAAACATATGTTGAGCTAGTGTGGAATGAATGGATCAGGGTAAGGATCCATTGTTGTGGCGAAGTCAATTGCAAGTCCGCTAGTAGTAGTAAACAATATGCATATTCGTGTATATGTTTATCTTTAAGGAGTCAATTAGGAAAGGTAAAATGGAAGCTTGAGATGAAGCTGGATAAGGTCAAGTCCCAGAAGAAATATTATTTGGAAACACACACTTATGAGTAAATCAGGGCATACGTTTGCCAACGGTTAGCTTAGAGAAAACAATACATCTGTTAAGCTAGTGAAATAATGGAATCCTTTAGATACTCAGGGAGTTTAGATTTTGTTCTTTTATTCTTATTTCCCTGAAATCTAGAATCTTATATAATTATTACTGCACAGAATCTCACTAAGTTCAACTGAACTTATGTTTGTTATGCCTTGTATGTAGGATCAAAGATTGTCAGGGTCGTTATGGGAAGGGACCAAGCCAGACATCACCAAATTCACTCGATAGGCATTGAAATTATATCATGTATATAAAAGGACATCCTAGAGGCTATGCCTCGGAGAATTAATTAAGTTTTTTCACAAGGAAATCTTAGTTTTATGTCATTGTAATTAATTTTTCATGTTCAATAAGGAGAACCGAATGTAAATGTAACCCTTTAAACCCAACCTAAACGTTATGGCCGAATCTTGAAGATCACATTGGCCATGTTGATGGCAAAGAAAATAATTTAGCTATTTTCTCTTAACAATCGTCATCATTTTAAAACGTCATTTTGATTTGCTTTAGGAAAGCCAAGTATTGTCTATAGATTTCTTTTAAAAGAATTTGTTGAAACCATTTACCTTTAGAAAAACTCAAGTATTGATGTTTACAAAAAACATCATATTTCAAGAAATTTTCACAATGGAAAAATACATAGCTAAATCTCACTCGTTGTTTTGAAAACGTGGTTTTAACGTATCTCGTAAAATCTCAGTTTAATCAGTAGGTAGTGTTGGGTTTTGAAAATGAAGTATTGAATTTGAAAATATGAACATTGAGTTGAGTTTGATATTATTATGAAAAATCCAGTTTTTACTACCGATTTCATAAATTCATCTTAGATGATAGTTTCTTTTTAAAAAAATTCTAAATATGCAGTGTCATCCAAAAACCAAATTCAAAAGAAAAGTCTCAAGCCACAATCCAAAGAAATAAAAACAAATCCCAAAATACCAATTATGAAAATATAATTGTTTATTTGAAAATATTCGAGTGCACCTCCATAAGCTAAGCCCATGTCCTAACCTCGAATATTATCTGAAAAGTCAAAAACTTAAAGGGGTGAGCTTTTGAAGCCAAGTGTGGGTGACATATATAATAACATAACTTAATACAGAACATCATTAACCTAATAAAAAATATATATACATATAGAACCATTAAATCACATTTATTAGTATGCATAATGATGATGTCAATGCAACACTTTTTTAGAAATAGTGCAAATTTTTCAAAAAATGTTTCCTACCCATCTTTGCTACACACCATAATGAGTTTCCCAGAACTTGCCCATCCAATAACACACCAATAATTTAGACAAGCCACCAAATATCGTATTCAACCTGCTAGAACAGAGCATTGTGGTCAAGGCGCCCAATAATGCAAATATACTACAAAATACAAAATTTTGTGTTCAAACCACTATAAATATGTAGATTATTAAACTGCTAGAATCTTCCTCTGTACAATATTATCCCAACTGCATGAATGTGATTTGGCTTACAGAACACAATTTTCAATAGGCAGCATGCGAATAAGATCTTAATACGATTTAACACAATGTCATGCTTAACATGCGAATCAAAATATTAATAACTTAGTGTCATGTTTATAATACATGTATATTCAATATCACCATATATCACATATCATGAACATTAGGAAAACATGCATTATCACATTTTTAATAGAAATATCACATAAGCACATACAAAACATCACAGATCTTAAGTTTTAGAATTATTTACTTGGAATACTCCTTTTTTTTTGGATTTTATCAACCCATATGAATACTTAGCGTATTCGCCCTTTTTAACTTTTCAAATATTTTATTAAACAATTATTTAATACTTTCACATATATACATTTTTATCTTGATTAAAAATAATATCATATATTTTTATCAAGGAAAATCCCCACACCTGATTTCGCAAATTCGATAGCAACAACTCCGTTTCCAAATCATAAAGGAATAAATCAAATCTTGAGTCGAAATCGATTTTCCAATTACACTTTCCAAAAGTGGGCTACGAATCTGAGATTTTGGAGTATCAGTAATATCGAAAGACTAGGGCTCAACAACTTTCTACGAAGATTCGATTAGGGAGGGGGATTTGCAACTAGAAAAAAAAACAAAGTATAAAACAAAAAAATTAGAATTATGATGTGAAATAATCTTTTTTATGAACAAAATATCAGAATTTAGTGTTTAAAAGAATCAGTTACGAATCGAGGAGGAGAAAAGAAGAAGAATAGAGAATTTTGGTGGTGGTCGACGGCGACAATGGTGAGGTGGTGGTTCGATGGCTTTTAGGGGTGATGGAGTGGAGGAGAAATGCAAAGAAAAGGTGCTTTAGGTGGTGAAAACAAAAAGAAAATAAGAGAAAAGGGAAAGCAAGGAGGAGGAGCAACTAAAGGTAGAGGAGAAGAGCAAAAATGAGAAAAAAATAAAAAAATAGAAGAATCTCCTAGGTGCATGGTCAGCCAAGGTATTCGAAGGGGAAATATAAGTTTGTGGATAAGTGGAGTGAAAGACGGATCATGGAGGGAATAAATGAGTGAAAAAGGTAAAGAAAAAGGCATGTTGACCAAGCCAAAAGGGACATATATCTTCCCTATTTGGCAATTAAAGGGATAGAAAAAGGGGGTTTGACCCACTTGAATTTTTTAAAAAAATTAAATAAAAAGTGAGAGTGTGGGGGCTTGAACAGGGGATCTTTTAGAAAGAATTCACTCACTTAATCACTAGGCCATTTTATTCCTTGTGACAAAACTAACAAATTAAAACAACTAAAATATGTGGTGTGATAGTAAAAATCTTAGAACTTGAAAAAAATTATTTGTAGTCTTGTTTTGAATCCTCATGTTAATATAAGTTATCAAAGTATAGTTATGTGGTAAAAATTGATTAAATCTTGGTGTTATTAAGGTTGTTACTAAACCAAGTTACATTGCCGATAATCGAGTTGGGTAAAGGGTGTTACAATTTAGTGGTCTCAGGGCTTCAATTTAGTTGATCCGCTAGACATAAGAAGTTAAGGAATAACCCCTATAGGCATGATACATTAGATTTGGCTTAGTCCTTTAAGCTATTATAAAGTTAATAAGTGTTACGAGAATAAATGCAGGTTGATGGATCATTTTTAGTTGGTTGTAAATGTATTGGGAAATAACAAGATGAAATGTAAGTACAACAAAAATAAAATAAAAAACAAGGAATAATTGTAGAAAATTTCATTAATGGGGAGACAAGTACAAGTGCAAGAACAATCAAGCATTGTCCTCAGCTGGCGGACCAATAGTCTCTTCTACATATTTCTTCCCCTTGTCATTGACTTATTTTATAGGGGAAAAAGTAGTTGGCTCGGGTTCTGGTGGGAGAAGAGGTTGTTAGACTCCTTCCACTTCTTTTGGAGTTCCTCCCACTCAGCCCTAGAAGGATTCAACACTTTGAAGCCTAGATCAACGTCGATGAGCTTGTGCATGCAGCTAAAGTTGACTTGGCTCACATCAAAAGGCCTCACAATGAATTAGGCATGAAGAATGTGAGTTTAGGCAAATTCATATCATAAACATGATTATAAATAATAGCCTTTGTTGTAAACTATGAAAAGAATAGTCGTTGTGACGAACTCTGAAAAGAATAGCCTTTGTGGCGAACTCTGAAATGGATGCCTTTCTGGCAAATTCTGAATGGATCACCTTAGTGGTATGTTCTATCTGATTCCCTGTTTGTTGTTTTCTACTACGTGTATGCGGTGTGAACTGTCAGGAATATCTGGTATAAAACTATATGTCAAGAAGGGTATCTGTTATTCATGACAGTTTCTTGATAGTTCCTACTCATATCTAAATGACTATCTCTATAGTAAGATATGAGTATAATCAAGATAAGGTATTGATATGCTCTGGAATAGTAGTTGAATAAAGTCTTAAGAGGTTTCCATGGAAAAGAGACGTGTATCTGTATGTCAAGAAGGGTATCTGTTATGATGATATGTAAGTATGAAAAGTAATGGGTATCATGTCTTCTTATAAAATTATTTTGAATCTGAGTCAATGCTATTGTGAATTATGAGATTCGGTTATAGCATGATATGAAGCTCATCTGGGTGTTATACACTATATATTATCAATAGGGATATGTGTAGAGAACTGAATCAGGTGAATCTAGGTATGTCTGAGTGTGAACCAATGGGATGAAACTCTGCGTAAGTATTTTCCATATATATATGTATCCATCCAAGATAATGTCAATGAGTAGTTACTTGAAATAAGAGCATGGGTTAAGGTGATGAGTGTTGGAAGTAGTTTCTAAAGGTATGTTTTGTTAGATAGAATGGGATAAGAGATTCATGAATTGATTGGAAGGATTCGTCAGTGATATGGAAGACTAAGTATGATAAAGATATGATAACTTGCGTATAATGAAGTGATAAGACTGTATGGTATCAACTGAAGGAAATGACATATAGTAGTAGTTCACTCATAGCAACTTCAACAGGATTGCAAAGCCACCATCAAGGCATGGTTATTGAGCTCACTAATTACTTTTTTCCTTTTAGGAATTTGGAAAGGGAACTTCGCCTGGAGGGACAACGCCAAGAGTACGCCAAGTTTGTGGCGGAGTGGGTTGTTATGCATACACTGGATAAGTGGCGTAGTCTTGAATACGCCTTTGAGTCTGTCTTGAAATAGTTTCTAACTTGTAAAGATTTATATCAAGTTTTCTGTAATGATTTATTTATCATATGTTCTACTTTAACTTGCCAAATGTTAAGTTTTTCTTTTGGAAATTCTAATAACAAGTTTTAAGTTAAATAAGAAAATGTAATCTATTTCCGTTAAATATTTTGTATTGTTTAGTAACACATGAGATCCGGACCCAGTAAATCGAGTCGGGTTGAGGGAGTTACACATCCTTTTTAGACCCTCTACTATCTATTATTACAAAAATTTCACATCAATTTCATAATTTAATCACTTTATTCCTTTTGTACAAAACTAACAATTAAACTTTACAATCTAATCCTTTTTCACATCGAAGATTAAAATCTATCACTTTAATACCAATTTCTTCAAGAAATTATTAATTGCAACTTTAAAATTTTTTAAAAATTTTACAAATTGGTACTTGGGCTAGCTAAATCAAGCTCCCACGACCTCAAAAACATAAAAATTACAATAAAATAACTTGAAAATTTACCAATTTGAAGGGTCAAATGTTTGAAATTTAAAATGGCTTTCTTTAGGTTTTTCTTTGGTGAACATTCAGTAAAGCAGAAGAAGAAATAAAATGACAACATTAAGTTGTCTTTTATACTTTAATTAAAATTAATTAACCTTATAAAAAGGATTTAAAAATAACCTAAGAAAGTTTAGAATAATGAAAGATCTTCAAGATAAGTTTTCTAATCAGACTTGATTCAATATCCATATTTCACAGGATTCAATTTCTCGATTCGGTCTAATCCAATCTTCAAAGATTTCTTGCTCTACAAGATGGATATTCAAATATGATCCAACACAAGTCCACATAATCATTTAATTCTTTTCCTAACTGATTTGGTTGAAAAGATTTCCTACTCCAAATAAGGCAAGCTATGCTCCCTATTAATGTGCATAATGAAAGTGGCCACTTCCTTTAGCACTTCATTGGCCACTTATGTAACACCCCTTACCCGAGACTATTACCAGAGTCGAGCACGAGACGTTACTTGACTTAAGTTACTAGTTTGAGGCATAAAAATTTACTTTTAAAATTAATTTCACTATTTACAACAAAGCAGTCCAATCGCGTAGTAGTTACTAAATTAATTATAAATCGAGCTAAGGAACTCAAATTTAGATCCGTAAATTTTCCTTAAGACTAGACTCATATATCTTCTTACCATAAATTTTTAAGAATTTTTGGTTCATCAAATTAGTACAGTTTATTAGTTAAAATCTTCCCTATTTCACACTTTGACTATCCTGACCTCTCATCACTAATATTCAATTTTCTCATTTTATGATTTTAATATGGTGTTCTCACTTCTTTATACAGAAAATAGACTCATTAAGGGACCTATACATATAAATTAAAACTCATAAATTTTTTTAAAATTTTTTTTAATGATTTTATAAAGTCAGAACAGGGGACTCTAAAAATAGTTCTGACCATATCTAACTAAAATCCAGATATCTCAGAATATAAAATTTCTTTTTCTACACCGTTATTTTTCTATGAAAATAGACTCAATAATATTTAATTCTATATATCATTCACCCTCTAATTCATTTTATACTATCCTTGGTGATTTTTCAAAATCACATCACCGCTGCTGTCTAAAATCTGTTTCATTGCAAATTTTTACTTTTTCGCAATTTCTAGGTATAAACTACCACCTAGGCATTCATAATACCAAACATATTCTTACTTAGCCATTTTAATAGCTAAAAATTATCACATATTTACACATCATCCTTTAGCATTATCATAAGGTCATACATTCAAAATGACTAAGTCCCTATAGATGTCATAGTTCAACATTGATCATCAAAAAATACCGAGTTGTTGTGGTTGATAGTGTGGACACTCTCCAACGTCTTTAAGATCCCTGAAGTAGCTTTGCAATACTATAAAAGAAAGAAAAATAAAAGAAGTAAGCATAAAGCTTAGTAAGTTTACAAGTAAATAAATAACAACACTTAACACAAATATTATACTCAAGTAACATGATCCCTAATTTCCTCTTTACTTAATCTCTTACTCGTTCTCTTGCTTGTTTACTTAGATAACTCATGATTATAACTTACTCTTCTCTCGCTGAAATGTTGGTTCTCAATTGATAACATAATATATTATTAAATCTTATAACTCACCTGAATTTGCTTTTTATGCTTTTACCTGAACTTTCTTGGAACATAATTTGTTTACTAGCCCGTTGAGCCACATTGGAATAATAAGGATACTTGGGTCTCTTTTCTGATAATAACATGCCAAAGCTATGTCCTAGACATAGCCTTACATGGGATGTTTCTTGTACTGCCAATGCCATATCCCAGATATGGTCTTACATGGGAGTTCTCATATCGGTGCCCACGCCATGTCCTAGACATGGTCTTACGGGGGACCTATCATCTCGGTGCCAATTCCATGTCCCAGACATGGTCTTACATGGGACCTCTCATAATCTCAATGATGCCAATGCCATGTCCCAGACATGGTCTTACATGGGATCTCTTTACCCAAATGTCATGACATTTGTATCCGATACATTCCAAAAGTTTCAACGGGACTTTTTAATACTAATTCTCTATCGTATCATACTTGAGTAAACATTAAATAAATTCATGAAATAAATATATAATTGCTGGAAAATAATAGCATTAATAATAATTACTGAAATATTGCATTTATTTACCGTAAACTTACCTCGGTACAAAATATAGCCAAATCCACCTACTTAGTCTTCAACCTTATTCTTTCCTTTGTCTAACCTTAGATGCCGTTCTTCTTGATCTATAACAAAAAATTTAGTTTATTTAATACTCACATTTACCAAAACAGCCCTCGACTCTAACTTTGGCAAAATTACAATTTTGCCCCTAAACTTTTACATAGTTACACTTTTTTCCCCAAAGCTCGGAAATTAAACTTCATCTCTTATTCTTATGTTTTATAACATGCTGAACATTTTTCCCTTCTATGGCAGCATCAAATTCTTACTTTTACACTTACTTATGAACATTAGGTATTTTACCGATTATGTCAATTTACTCGTTCTCACTTAAAATCGACTAGTAAAAGTTATTTAACATAATTTATAGCTTCATATCATATCATAAGACATTAAAATAAACATATTTCACCTATGGGTATTTTTCCAAATATAAACCCTAGGTTAAATGATTGCTAGAATAAGCTAAATTAAGCTACCGGGATTCTAAAAACGTAAAGAACATTAAAAACGGGACTTGGAATCACTTACTATGAGCTTGAGAAAGTGAAGAAACCCAGCTATGACTTCTTTCAAATTTCAGCAGCAAGCAAAGATGATGAACACAAAATTTTCACATCTTTTTCCCTTTTTAATTCATTTATTTACTAAATGACTAAAATGCCCTTAATAAAAAATTTCTATTTCACTTATCTCATGTCCATTTTTTTCCATCACTAAATAATAGCCTAATTACCATATAAAGACCTCCAATTTAAAATTTCATAACAATTGGACACCTCTAAAATGTAGAACTTAACTTTTGCACTTTTTACAATTTAGTGCTTTTGACTAAATTGAGTGCCCAAACGTCAAAATTTTTGAGCTAAATTTTAACGAAATCATTTCGTGAAATTGTAGACCATAAAAATATAGTAAAAATAAATTTTTCTCATCGGATTTGTGGTCCCGAAACCACTGTTTCGACTAGGCCCAAAATTAGGATGTTACAACTTAAAAGAGCACTTGCCTCAATAATAAAACCTCTATCAAGGTTTAACAGGATACCATATTTAGGGCATGAATCCTTCTTCACAAAGTAACCTTTAATTTATCTTGATCTACCAAAATCACATCAAATCATTTATCCTTAATATAAGGGTACAAATGATCATAAAGTCAGCTCATATCTTTCTCGATTGCATATCCTATTAACAAGGTAAGTAGACGACATGAGAATCTTTAAAAAAAATTCTTGCTTGATTCAATCTCTTCTCTAATGATAAATGTCACACTCACATATCTTTGAGGACCTAATTAGGGTAGAAATTTGGGACTTAATTAAATGTGTGGTAAGTTAGCGGACTCCACTGGGAATTTTAAGGAAAATTATAAACTGTTGAGTAAAGAGTTGAGTTCCAATTCTAGTCTGGTTAGGATGGAACCGACTGGTTCCATAGTGGGAGACATAATAATCACCGGTGATTGGTTAAAGGAGAGTGGAAGACCTTGTATAGAAGATATATAGAGAGAGAGAGGTAAAATGGGACACTCTAGAAATGAAGAAAAAAATCCTCTTCAAATTCAGTCTGTAACTTTCTTTCCACTTGCTTTGTTTTGTTTAGTTGCTTCGAAGAAGAAGAAAGCTTGGGAAAATTCTGGATGGAGTATAAGTTGTGAGAATTGGAGTCTAGAAGTAAAGAGATTTTGAACTTAGAAAGCTCCCTAACTCTCAGTGCTTGAGAAATTGAGAAAGCAGGAAGTTTAGGGCCCTTAACAAGTTTCTGTAACTGGGTTCTGAGTTTTAAGGTTTAATAATTTCAATTTCATCGATTTATACGATTTTTGTGCTTAGCTGCTAGGATGAAGGAGGCTCTAGAGTTGAGACAAAATAAGTTGACACGGAAAACCAAGCTAAGGTGAGCTTCTGCACTCTATCTTGGATAATCATGTTGCATTTTCTGTGTTACTTGAGCCTAATGTTGTGCATAAATATGGTGAGTGATTGTATGATTGATAGTTAAATGTTAAACATTGTTGTATGGAATGGAATGTGTGTGCCGTACATGTGCTATGTATTAAGTACCTAATTTGCATGAAATGTATGAGTGTCTTATGTAGCTAATTGCCTTGTACAAATATGATCAAACCTACAACTTGAGTGGAACAATCTTGAAAAGAATTTGTAAATGAAATGTTGGTACTAAAGCTTTCAAAGAGAATGAAGATGTCCACCTCTAGGTTATAAAGAGGATTGAGTGAAATGTTTGGAGTCTGCCTCTAAGAATAGGTGTGGAAGGAAATTTCAAGGAAGAAATTTTCTTTAAGTGTGGGGGAGTCGTTACACCTAGATATCTTAAAGGACCCAATTAGGGCAGAAATATGGAACCTAATTGAATGTTTGGTAAGTTAGCAGACTCTACTGAGAATTTTTAGGAAAACTATGAACTGTTGAATAAATAGTTGAGCTCCAATTCTAATCTGGTCAGGATAGAACTAACTGGTTCCTTAGTGGGAGACATAATAATTACCGGTGATTGGTTAAAGAAGAGTGAGAGATTGCTTATAGGAGATATAGAGAGAGAGGTAAAATGGGACACTTTGGAAAAAAAAAAGAAAAAAAATCCTCTTTAAATTCAGTCTATAATTTTCTTTCCACTTGCTTTATTTTCTTCTGTAGCTCTAAAGAAGAAGAAAGCTTGGGAGAGCTCTGTATGGAGCGGAAGTTATAAGAATTGGAATCTGGAAGTAGAGAGATTCTGAACTTGGTAAGCTCCCTAACTCTCTATGCTTGAGAAATTGAGAAAGAATGAGGTCTAGGGCCCTTAACAAGTTTCTGTAAACTAGGTTTTAAACTGTAAGGTTTAATAATTTGGATTTAACTAATTTATGTGATTTTGATGCTTAGCTACTAGGATGAATGAGGCTATGGCGTTCAAACGAACTAAGCTGAAAGGAAACAGGATCTAAGGTGAGTTTCTGCACTTTGTATTTGATGAATCATGTTGTGTTTGTCTGCATTATTTGAGCTTATTATTGTGCATAAATATGGCGAGTGCTTATATGATTGATCATTAAATGTTAAACGATTGTTGTATGGTGTGGAATGTGTGTGGTGTACTTGTGCTATGTATTAAGTACCTAATTTGCATGAAATGTATGAGTGTTTTGAATGTGGAGTACAAGGGTATTTACTTTGACGGGATAGATGGAGTAGAAGTGGCGAATGAGAGGAGTGAGCACATGGATAGAGAAATGGAAATTTTAATTAGATTCTGCTATTCGGTGTTGTTTGACTCAAACCGTGGTGTGAGAAGCTCTAGGCCTTGGGAGGGGACACTGTGGTGTTTGAGCATCGAGGTTAGATATGAAACGAAAGGATATCGAATGATGCACTAGAGTGAGATCGCGACGACAGTTAGTGACTGGTCCTTCAGGGTGACATCGTGACAACGGTCTGCAAGCTTTATGGGGGGACACTGTGACGACGATAAGGTCTTTAGGGGCGACACCTCAAAAGAGGTTTAAAGGTGTAAGACCATGGCTTGCCTATTGCAATCAATAGAGTCCACTAAGACAATTGTAAATGGAAAAATATTTAGGATTTTTCCTATGTAATTATCACCTTTTTTACTTAAATCCGTTGTTAAAACTAACTAATTGTTTAATAAATTAATGAAATATTTCAAAATATGAAATTAGGACATAGAAATTATTAAAATGTGATTTTATGCTTTATTATATAGTTTTCATGCAATAAATGGCTTAATTTATTTTAATTTGAATATATTATATTTTTTAAGACATAAAGTGGGCCATGTATGATTAAATTAAATAATAAAATATAAAATTATATTTAATAATTCATTTTAAAATATTTCATTAATAATTTGGGTTTTAATTAATTAATTAAATTGGATAAATTTTATTCTTTGGTCCTCTAACTTGTTGATTTGTTCTGGATAGGTCTGATAGCTTTGCTGGATTACAAAACCGTCCAAATTGGAGACCAAGTCAACCCAATATTTTGCTACACATGGCTGTTCAGTTAAACCATTCTTTGGTTTTATTACACAAGGTCCTTGCAGTGTTGAAGAAATTAGAGATTTGCTCGAAGATTTTCGATTGACTGAGTCTCAATCTTGAGTTGTGTGGCATCCAAAATTGCTTAAAAATCAAGCAAAAAAATAAAGTCAAAAGCCACTAAGCATGGCCGACCACAATTTGAGGAGATTTGAAGAGGTTAAAATACACTATTTTTAGCAAACTATCCCCCTCTCCTCACCTATAAATAAGACCCTCTCATTCCTTCATTCATCATTCCTCAAGCATCCCTCAATCATTCCTCATTCATTCTCATCATCTATCATTCTCTCTTTTCTCCAAATTCTCTTAGACTTTTCCATTCCCACGCCTATCATAATCTCTTTATATAGATTTTAGCAATTAAGCCTCTTAAAGAACCCTTAGTCGGCCACCTTGGAGAGCCATCAGCAAAGGAGCAAAGCAAAGGAATGAAGGAGCCTCGTCAATCAGAGTCTTGGGTGACAGCCACTCTGAATTGGGTTTAATCTTCCTTTTCTTTAATTTAATATAAAGATGTTTGCTATGTGTTCTTTGTTCTTGTTTACAACAGTGTTAGCTTAATTTTATTTAAGCTAGGATGATTCCTTTGATTAAATAATATTTATTTGATTCATGCTTATAATGTTTGTGCCTTAATCGATCATGTTTTCAATTAAAATTAAGTCTGTATTTCTTTTATACGTGATTGAAATGCACTTGAATTAGTTGAGCGATCCTGACCAGACGACAGCTAATGGACACATAATTGAAATGTGCATGCTCAATTTAGATCCAGAACCGATTAGATTAGAGGTTGCATAACAACTCTGACCAAGCTCTGTTATCTATATAGTTTTTAGATTTGTGTGATTAAATTGTTTCAAACCTTACGCGTCCCTGTTACCTCACAAGAATGCTAAGAAACCCTTAGTAAATAAGGATCAGCAAAATGCGTATTTACTAAGTAAAGGATTCTGAAAGGACCTAATGTGGTTTCCGAACTCATGAAAGATCGAGTTGCCATGGAATATTTTTTCGAATGTTATTAAGCATGTTGCTAATAAATTGAGTTTAATTAAAGTAATTCTTCTATTTTATTTATGTTATAATTGTTGCAAATTGTGTTTAATTTTACTAAAACCTATTTCATTCATATAGTTTCATACTTAGGATAATTTGCATTAGGGATCATTGCATTTAGTTTCATATATTTTAATCACCACTTCTCAACTATATTGTGTTTTTATTTACCAAATTGTTAATATAATTTTACAAATTAAGTGACTTAGCACAAATACAATCTCTGTGGAGACGATAACTTGATACTTACTTATTACTTGATAACGACTGTGTACACTTGCACAAACCTACATGCTACAACAATAAACATGGGGTAGCCTATTGGGACAGTAAAAATGGAATAGTCTGTCAAAACAATAAACATGGGGTTATAAGGTGTAAGGCCATAGCTCGGCTATAGAAGCAAATGAAATCCATCAGGACAGTAAACACAGTGTAGTTCACCAAGACATTAAACATGGGATTATATTATGTAAGATCATAGTTGGGCTATGGCAGCAGATTAGGTGCGCCAAAATGTTGAGCTATGAAAAATTAATAGGGAAAAATGAAGGAAGTCATTGTAAGGCTCGTGTGGTGAGTAGCATATTGGGATGAGTTCCTGCTTCCTAAACCATGGATAAATAGATTATTAAAGGAATTCGACAAAGTATTATGAAAAAGGGAAAATTGTTCTATGTGGCCTTATCTGGGTTGAGGTAATAGACGAGGTACTCTCTTCGAGATATGTGGTAACCGTCACTATGAATTCGCAAGATATTGGCAAATAAACTACGTGCATAAGATCTTATCTTCTTAAATATTTTAAGTAGATACCGATGAATAATTGAGATGATCTCACTATGTTCACTAAACTTATAAAAATTCATCTTTTGTGTGTTGGATAGGCATTGCCTTGGAGAATAGAGTGGTGGAACCAAGCCAGACACTACTAGATTCTAGTAATGGGCATGGTAGTTATTCATGTATATAGAGGGGCACCTTTAGAGGTCACGCCTCAAGGGTTAAGTAGAGTATGTTTGTATTTGAGTTAAAAAAATAAAGCTTGTGTAAATAACTATTGAATTGTCTTAAAAAAGCAAAGTTGTAAGAATTTATAATTGAAATGATATAAGTTTTAATAGTAATTAATATTTGAATTTAGGTAGTCTAAGTATGTAATTAATTTAGATCTGAAAATTCTTAATTGATTCAGGTAGTTTTTATATCTAGTACTCAAATCGAGTGGTCGGGTCGGATATAGTGTGTTACAAATTAAGATGTATCAGATTTTGGTTTAGCCGATCCTCTGGTCATAGGAAGTTGTTATGAGTTATTAAATGTGATAAGAATAAGGGCAGGTTGGTGAATTATTACAAGTTTGGTGATAGACTTACTGAAAAACAATAGAAGGAAAGGTAAGTGCAGTAAGAATAAAAAGATAAGGAAATTAAATATGAAAGTCTTTCATTATTATGGAAAACCAGTACAAATGCACGAAAGTATCAGGCATTATCTCTAGCTGGCGAATCGACCACCTCCTTAGTGACTTCCTCTTTCTCACCATTGAGTTCCTCAATATGGGCATGAGGTTTTGGCTCAAGCTCTAGAGTGTAGAAGAGGTCAACAGATTCCCTCCACTCCTTCTAGAACTCTTCCTATTTAGCCCTAGAGTGATTCATCACGTCGAAGCTCAGATTAGTGTTGGTAAACTGGCGTAGACAACTAAAGTCCATCTAGCTCACATCAAAGGGGCCCACAACCACTTGGGCATATAGGATGTGATTGGACCACAACTTGGGAATATAGTTTGTTATTCCCATGTTAATTCAAGAATCGCCCATTAGCTTTGTGGTAAAAAGAATGACTGGTTTAAGGTATATGACAAGGATCTGCCAAGATATGCACAAGACTATACTTGTGTAGGTAACTACCTTGTACGAACATGATCAAACCCGCAATTTGAGTGGAACAATCTCGAAAATAATCTATAAATGAAAGTTCGATACAAAAGCTTTCAGGGAAAATGAATATGTCCACCTCTAGGTTATGAAGAGGATTAAGTGAAATATTTTGAGTTTGCCTCTAAGAATAGGTGCGAGAGGAAATTTCGAGGATGAAATTTTCTTTAAGGGTGAAGGAGTTGTCACACCCGAATATCTTAAACGACCCAATTAGCACGAAAATTTGGGACCTAATTAAATGTGTGGTAAGTTAGCGGACTCTAATGAGAATTTTTAGGAAATCTGTGAACTGCTGAGTAAATATTTAAGTTCCAACTCTAGTCTGGTCAGGATGGAACTGGTTGGTTCCATAGTGGGAGACATAATAATTATCGGTGATTATTTAAAAGAGAGTGAAAGACTACTAATAGGAGATACATATATATAGAGAGAGAAAGGTGAAATGGGACACTCTAGAAAAGAAGAAAAATGTCCTCTTGAAATTCAGTCTGTAATTTTCTTTCCACTTACTTTATTTTCTCTGGTTGCTCTAGAGAAGAAGATAGCTTGGGAGAGTTCTGCGTGGAGCAGAAGTTATAAGAATTGGAGTCTAGAAGTAGAGAGATTGTGTACTTGGTAAGCTCCCTAACTCTTTGTGCTTGAGAAATTTAGAAAGAATGAGGTCTAGGGACCTTAACAAGTTTCTGTAAACTAGCTTCTGAGTTGTAAGGTTTAATAATTTTGATTTAACCTATTTATGCAATTTTCATGCTTAGCTGCCAAGATGAAGAAGGCTCTAGTGTTGGGACAAACGAAGCTGACAAGGAAAAAAGATCTAAGGTGAGTTTTTGCACTCAGTCTTGGATGAATCATGTTGCATTTGTTTGTGTTATTTGAGCCTATTATTATGCATAAAGATGATGAGTGCTTATATGATTTATTGTTAAATGTTAAACGGTTGTTGTATGGTGTGGAATGTATGTGGTGTACTTGTGCTATGTATTAAGTACATAATTTGTATGAAATGTATGTGTGTCTTGAATGTGGAGTATAGAGGTATTTACTTTGACAGATAGATGGAGTAGAAGTGGTGAATCAAAGGAGTGAACAGATGGATAGGGAAACGAAAATTTCAGTTAGATTTGGCAATCCAGTGTTGTTGAATGTAAGCCATGATTTGTGAAGCTTCGAGCCTTGTAGAGGGGACACCGTGGTGTTCGAGAATTAAGGTTAGATATGTGATGAAATGATATCGACTAACGCACTAGAGTGAAACTGTGACGACAGTTATCAAGTGGTTTTCCAGGGCAACACTGTGACGACGGTAATTAGGTTCCATAGAGCAACACTATTACGACGGTCTACAGGCTCTATGGGGCGACACTGGGATGAAAATAAGGTCCTTAGTGGCGACACCTCAAAAGTGGTTTAAAGGTATAAGACCAGAGCTTGGCTATGATAATTAATAGAGTCCTCCAGGAAAATAAACACGGGATAGTCCGTTGGGACAATAAACACGAGATAGTATGTCAGGATGATAAACATGGGGTTATAAGGTGTAAGACCATAGCTCGACTATGGAAACATTGAAGTTTTCCAGGACAATAAATAAAGGGTAGTCCGATAGGATATTAAACATGATATTATATTGTGTAAGACCATAGCTAGGCTATGGCGGTGAATTAGGTGTGCCAAAATGTTGAGCTATGAAAATTTAATAGGGAAAAATAAGAGAAGTCACTATAAGGCTCACATGACAAGTAGTATATTAGGATGAGTTAGCTCTTTTGAAACCGTGGATCAACAAGCTAGTAAGGGAATGCACCAAAGTATTATGAAAAAGGGAATATTGGTCTATCTGGCCTTATTTGGGTTGAGGTAATAGATGAGGTACCCTCTTCGAGATATGTGGTAACTATCAATATGAATTCGCCAAAGGTTATCAAATAAATTGACCTTAGGTACAAAAGGCGAGTCCATGAGGTAGAGTATCTTTGTATTCGAGTTAAATTTTAAAGCTTGTAAATGACTGTTGAAATGTTTTCAAAAACATTGTAAGAATTTATAATTGAAATGATTTGAGTTATAATAATAGTTAAATTTTGAATTTAGGTCATCTATGTATGTAATTAATTTAGATATGAAAATGATTAATTGATTCGGGTAGTTGTAATATCTAGTACCGAACCGAACGATCAGATCGGGTATAG